>NC_081251.1:53460133-53539560 GCF_030490865.1 Poecile atricapillus | reverse complement strand
TACAATCTCTTGGCTGGTAGATCTGGAACCTGCAGTGTTTCCCTGTTGCTGTGGCTCCCTGACACAGGTTGATATGGACTTTAAAGTAAATAAAGCTAATTCTGTGAGGCTGAAAGAAAGCCCTTGGTGGGCCTCATCTCCTCAGCCTCTGAAGATACCTTGGCTCTGGTAAGACCAGGGTGCGTGATATGAAGCAGGCGTGGAGGAGGAACAAGAGCATGGGCAGCAGCAGGAGCCTGTGGCTTCTGGGAGGGGCCTATGTTCCAGCAGCTGCTGGCTAGCAAATCTCCCACCAGGCTGCCCAGCCATGTCTAAAAACTGAGGTCTTGGAGGAGGAGGAGATGGTGGCTGCATCGCTGCTTACAGCTGGCAGAAGTGCTGGTATATGGAAGGGGGGCCTGAGACACGAGGCACTTGTGTGTCTCGCTATCCCCCACTGTGACACAGCAGGTCTGTACTTACACAAAAAGGCACCAAGGATTGTTATCTTTCTTAGGAAAAATTTCCATTGACTTTAAAATGAGAGCCTTGCATGAATAAGAATCTATGAATTTCCCCAGATATACAAGTTTTCTGTAGCATTTGCTGTTGCAAAAGGCCTATCCTAATTTTGAGATGTGTGTGCGTCTGTGTGTGTGTCTGTGTGTGTGTCTGTGTGTGTGTGTGTATGTGTGTGTCTGTCTGTTTGAATGCATGTGTGAGAGGGAGAGAACTCTCACTGCCTACAACTGTTCTGCCAAGATAAACTTTGGAGCATTTTATAAATTAACTCTGCTCTATGTGTTTATTTTTCTTTTGGAGATTCTAAAAAGAGACCGTTCAACCCATCTTATTAGGGGCAGCACATTTTTTTAAAGAGAAAAATAAGTTCCGACTCGGCACTGGAAAGTATTTGCTATTTTCAGCGAAAAGTATTCTTTCCTTCTGACCTGGCATATTAGATAAGATTTATATTTCTGACCTGACATTAGGTAGTTAAGATTTATTCTTCTATATTAACTTTACTGAGCTTGCAAGCTATTCATTTACAGCATAGGGAATATATTTATGGCAGAAGCAAAGAAAGTTCACTACAAAGTAGTAAAATATGTTATTAGGAGTGTCCCGTAGACTGATGAAAATTGTGAGTACCCTTACAGCTGGCTCCCTTCTGACTCTTTTTTCCCTCTTTGTTATTTCAACTTTAAAACTTGAATTTGAAGTCATTTTCAATGGCAAATAGCTTAAAAGAGTCCAGATGATTCTAATATATCCACATATATGTACATACATTTACGCTGTGATTGAGAGGTGTGGGGAAGGGGATAACAAGTGACTTGAATTCTCTCCGCGTTCTGCTGGCAATGACCCAGGCATAAGTAACATTGGACCTCACTCTCCTGCCAGTATAAATCAGGAGGAACTCCACTGGGGTATAAAGCTGGTGTGAGTGAGCGCTGAATCAGATCTGGAGCTTTTCTCTATCCAAAGGTGTGGACCCAGGCAATCCGTTAATGTCCAATTGACTTAAAGAGGAGAACCGCAGACTATGATGGAAACCTGGAAGCACTTCAAGACTCTATAGGCAGAAGGTTGGAAAGTTAGAGGCCTCCTATTGAAATCAGTGTCAAAACCTCCCATTAACTTCAATAAGAAAAGAATCAGGCCGTAGAAATGTCTGGAAGCCAGAGAATTGCATGGCTCAAGAAAAAGGTAATAGGAGCTGATGACTTGCACCAATAAATCACCAATGCAAACCTGGCCATGCTTGGTTTAGACTCAAAATTGCTTTCATCTGATGTTTGTGTGAAACTTTTTCATTGTAAAACCTTAAAGAAGAACTGGCAGCTGAGAGAGCTGTCTGAACACGAGGCGGACGGCTGGACAGGGTGTGGTTCCTCCTCTGCCCCTGTGTCATCGGAGGGAGTCCATCTTAAAGAGAAGCAAGAAGCGCTCTACAGGCCTGCCTGTAGACACAGCAGTACTTGCACTCTGCTATGAACCAGAGGATTTCTATTTTTCAGAAACTGTCAGACTAACTCTGTAAATCCACTTAGACTGAATATACTGGGGGAGGGGGATTATGGATCCACAGCAAGCCAAGAGGAGGAGTAGATATTTCCATTTGTGGACATTATTCAACTCCTGTCACAAGAGAGAATAGAGATGTGCAGAGCTTTGAGGAATTAAATGTGTTGGAGAAAGGGTTTGACGTAGGAGAAGTTGGGACCATCAGGCATAGCAAGAGTTGGGAATTGCTTGTAGAGTGCAGTGAGCAGAGCTGCACATAGCAGTTCAGCTGAGGAACTCTGCTGCCCATCCTGTCTGCAACAATGCAGCTGAGGAGGAGGATTCTACTTCTGAGAAAACTTCTATTTGTACACTGTACTGACTCGAGGCCAATTGCCCTGCCACACATCTTGACTGTCCCTGATAAAGTGGTGGGGAAAAGAACAACATTGTGGAGGGGGCTTTCCTCCCCCCACAATATTTTTGCAAACAGTGCTTTTTTTTATGCTGGTCCCTGAAGGGGAGAGCAGTAGGCTGGATACTGGGTGGATAGTTTGGTATCCGTGCTTGGTCAAACATCCATAGACATGATTGATGTCAACTGACGCAATCAGGATAGCTCCCCACTTTACAAACTCCACACTTCATATTCTTGTATTTGATAGACCTCAGGGCTACATTCTCTGTTACTCTGTGCAAACCTTCCCATCCTTCCTTATGTCTGACGCAGGCTCCAAGGATTCACATCTTTCTGTATATGCAGAGATTCGTGGCTTGTTTTTACAATCTGTCTCTGTAAATCAAGGAAGTTGTTCACTGCTTCTCTTCTTTCACCAAGAAACCCACTGCTATCATCAAGTCATCACACCACAGCTCAAGAGCAACCTTTCTCTTTCCACCATTTCTCCCCAAAACCCTGGTCTCAGCAACATAAGTTGCAATAATTTGTAATCGAAAGGGAAAAGTATGTTGAGGAAGAAATTTGCTTGTAGATACAAACGAGGGAGCTAGAGAGAGAGCACACTAAAAACATAATTCTTTGGAGTCACACTAAGGAAAAGCAGAAATTGCTGAGACTATGAGAAAATAAATATTAAGAAAAATAACTTGACAAAAGGCACATTATTGTACATTCTATATGTTGGATGTATGATTGCATGTGAATTCTGGTGTGCCTGTTCTGGTTCAATGCATTCACCTGCTAGTTCTCATTTCCAGTAGGACTGGGCTGGATTCATGCATTGAATGGATTATGAGAAGGACATGGATCATACATCTATTAAATCTGGCAGGCTGATGCAGCTGATCTAGACTTATTACTTCCTCTACCACTTGTCACTTCAGAAAATGCAACATTTTGTGTCTATTCCTGTGCTCACTTGTTTAGCTAGCCTGGCCTGGTGCATGTTTTAATTCTGTGAATTGCTTCAGGTACTACTTTGAGAGATAGTGCTCAGGTTCAATATCTGTAGGAAGAAAAGGAAGGCAAAGAAAGAAAACACTTAGGAATACACAGTGCTGGGCAGGGTGAATAAGTACAGCATGGGAAAGGCATAAAAATATCTCTCGTACACTTTTAAGTGGCAAATTGCAGCTGTTCTCTGACAAAAGACAGCGGAATACCCTCATGTCCTGTACCAGCAACTCACAAAGAGAATTGCAGACTACATTTCTGCTCCTTTTCTTGGTGATTGGCAACAAAAACCTCCCACTTATCATGTTTTTTTAGTAGCCTGTATAAACATTTAGGCTGGATTCTGTGCACATGCAAATTTTATGCTGGCAGAGCTCTGTGAGATATTTGCTTCCTGACACGAGTTGTAACTAGAAACAGAATCAGTCCCTTAACCTTTGTGACATATTTATTCTGCCTAGACCATCTCCCATTAAAAACAATGCAGAGGCTCTAACTGAAAACCTTATGATCGTGACATTTCTGTTTGGTGATGAAAGAGGAATATTGTCTTTCCTTGCACATGCACAGATGCAGTTACAGAAGCGTACCCACATGCATGGCCAACCCCAGGCACATTAGCAGCAGTGCTGCTGCATTGTCACAGTGGCAAGGAAAGACTCTTTTTCACTGGCACCACCAATTTTCCCTGCCCAGAGCATAACCTCTGGAGCATCGTCTTCCTTCCAAGTGGCTAAGTAAAATTCCCAGTGATAGTGATAGTGATACAGGTCATTTGTAAAGCAAGAAAGGTTTCATAACCAAAAAGGAAAGGGCCCATATAACTTTCTGGTGCAGTTTTAAACATGCCAAGCTCATCAGAAAGAAAAGAGGCTCCCCTACCAAGCTTCCTAGGCAATTTTTTTGTTGTTCTCTAATTTAGAATTTTGTTTAATTCACATAAAACTAATTACTTTGTTTTCCATGACCAAACAGATGACAAGAACAGTGGGAGAAGAGATGCAGTTTTCAGATAAACCAAAGGACTTCACGTGGAGTCAAAAACTTCTGTCTGACCTTATCAGCATGCATTTTACCCATATTTTAAGAAAATCTCAAAGTGAAAATACTTAAATTCTTGCTTGTGTTGATGTGAACTTCTGTGTATGTATGGGAATGCATATATACAGACATAGATATTAATGTGTAGGGGAGAAGGGAGAGATGACAATGCATGAGCATGAGTTTTTCCAATTCTAGAACAGTTGTAGGATCAGGGGGTTCCAGGGAATTAACTATATAAGCCAGAGAATGTTTCTGTAGGAGTCAAGGAATATGAGATGGAAGATCTACCTCTGAATAAACTCTCTTATATGCAGTACTGCAATTTCTGTGACTGATCTCTTTTGAAGAAGATGGTCTCTGCATACTTCCAGGTGAAAACACGGGCCCTTTTTCCTGTTCCCAGAAGTAACCACAGCCAGTCATGGAACCAGACTAGAAGGCTTGACCAGCAAGTTTCATAGATGAATAACTTACTTTTCAAGAAATTATGCAAGGCTTTGGAAGGGATTATGGATTGACTTTCATAATGCTTGGTGGTCTTTTAGTGGTAGCTATGGTTAAAATCCTCCTCTCTCACATAATCAAGAAAGTATGGAAATGCAAGAGATGGCTACTCTTTTAATTAATCTATTTTATCCAGACTCAGGTGTGGTTTATCCTGAGGGAGAAATGAACTTCTCTGCTCACTGGGTAGCTGGAAATGATGTGATTTCAGAAACAGGTGAATAGCAGACTGTCCTCATCTTGAAAGGGTACAGTTCACAGTTTCCTTTGCGGCCAGCCAGATCCTGGCAACGAGTAGTGAGATTCCCCGCCTCTGATCACTCCCCACTCAATGCTTCTAACCTCCATAAAGTTGGAAAGACTTGTGTTTATCAGAGTATCCAGGTACAATATGTAGATAGCTCATAAAATAAAGCCTGTTTGAAACTTCCTCCATAATTTTCACATTCATAGAGTGATTGAGCCCACACAACCATAATGTATGTCACTGCTTGTTAGACATACTGAACTTGGAGTTAGTAATGTGGCAGCTTGCTTGTTCTAGGACATATGTTTGAAGGAAGCTGAGGATTTAAAGCAGGATTAGTATCTTAGTTCATTACTCAGATGAAGGAAAAAAGTAACCAGTCATGGAAGAGAATAAGCACTTTCAAATCATATGGATTTTGTAGGGTTTTAGGAGAAATAAATTATGCCAATGGAAAAAAAAAATGCAATATTTTTTCCACAATCTGTCTAAGGGAACTTGGTTCTTATGTTTATCTGTTGCTCAAAGTGAATCTGGTCTATTCTTCAGAAATAATATATGACCTAAGCAGCGATGAGGATGTCCTTTTGCTGACAGTCACTTGAAATTGAATCCTACTGACAGATTTTTACACATCTGAAACTTCTCTTCAATTGGTAGCTTAAAAAGCACATTTAAATAGTTTCATTCCTAAAGTCTTAATCTTGAAGTCTTGATCTTAAAAATATTTGTCTAGGACACAGCACAAGTTATAAATTTTATACTCTCCTACAGAATTCTACTTTCCCTTTTAATACGCCCTCAACTTTGAAACTTGTCAATTGCCCAACTCTTCATAAAACATAAACACAAGAGACAAATGTGTGATTTCATTTTGGACTGCAAAACAGAAACTGTTGTGGTTTCTTTTTTTTTGGAGGGGGGGATGTTTTGTTTGGTTTTTGGGTTTCTTTGGGTTTTTTGAAAAACACAAAATCATGTCATTTATTAGCCTTCCAAGCCTTCAGGATCTTGTCTATTAGACATCTGCAACCAGCATGCCCAGCACTAGGAGGTCTCATTTCTGTTAAAATTATTTTTAGTTCTGTGTTATACTAAAACCTTCTGGAATCTTCATCCATCCCCATGTGTTTGCGAAATACTTGCACTTAACATCTTCTGACTCCCATGTTGAATAAATAGCCTTTGCTCCCACTTTTCTATTTTAGTGGGCTAGTCCTTCACTCGGCAGTAACATCAAGTAAAATAACACCAGCAATTCATTATTCAGTGGCATAGAAAAAAGTGAATTAATTATGAACATTCTAGGAAAAGGAAACAAGGTTATGAAACACTTGCCGACACTGGTTTGTGTAATCTTCATGAATAAGCAACTCAATAATGCTGGGCAAGTGTGTGTGGGAGGCTCGCTCAGGAGAAACTGGCTGTTTTCCTCTCTCTGACCAGTTGAGCTGTTATGATAAAAAATGTTGTTGCTAAAGAAACCTGTAATAAATCCTAAGGGGAGTATTGCATGTGCTGATAACATACATAAACTTTGTAAACATATTAAAGTGTCGGGTTTTAGTAGCTCTGGTTCATGTGGATGTTCATAAAAGTTTTTCAAGGAATGCAGTGGGAATCTCATCCAGCAGCTGGTTGCTCGTATGATTCTAGTTCACATGAGAACCTTGTCTTACTTGCCATTGAAACAGAGTCTCACCCTGTGGGGAAGTTAAAATACCTCAAGCCCTACCTCTGCTGTGACATCCTATAAAACACTATCACCAGTGAAGCTGTGTACCCAGGAGGTTATTTGGGGAGAAGCTGCGTGGATATTCTGGTGCTTGGTAGAGGATTTATGCTGTTCCGAGCATCCCTGCTTTGTGTCGTGATGTACTCTATTGACACCTCCATTAAAGCACAGCTGGCAGCTCTGAGCAAGATATTTCAGTTGCCTTTTAGTAGGTGAGAAGAGTTGGGTGCCAAAAGCGATGAAATCCAGCACACTGAACAAAGGAGTCTTAACCTGGTCTGAAAAGATGAGGTCAGAAACTATATCCTGGATGTCCAGGGAATTTAGGTGCTCTGGCACTGCTACAGAGTACTGCCAGTACAGTACAGTACATTCTTTAACTAAAGAACAGAGAATTTGCCCTTTTCTTCTGAAGCACACCAAGAAGGGAGCAGCAGCCTTGCTGTCCCTTAATGTATCCAAAAGCTTAGCTGCTAAAACATTTGGCCAGGAACTGAAAACCTAATCTAAATTAATTCTTCCATCTAGCATGTCTCTAGACTATCTGTATTGATATGCCCTAATAAACTGATGTTTTTTCACCTGGATTTGCATGCAATCTCAGGTCACTGCTTGCAAATTTTAGTTTGCACGGGAAAGGCAAGGGTTTGAAGGCTGGGTATGGAGCAGGAATGCATGTGACTTTATTCCAGTGTCAGTAAACAATCATCTGCAATATTGTGTGTTCCGTGTGGAGGAACTTTGCACTGATATATTTATTATTTGTCACTATTTATTCACTGCACTTTTTTTTAACACAGGGTTTCCTTAAGAGAAAATATCAAAGTCTCTGCATAAAGGGATCTGAGCTCAGATAGATGCTTAATGCCAATAAGATGAAACATCACATTAGAAATGACAGAGCATCTGAGAAATGTCCTTGTGTCAAGGGTGAGCTGGAAATTAAGCATTATTGAAGGTGAAGGTGAAGGAACTCATATTTAAATCCTGTCCCAGACACACCTTAGGCACTTTATGTCCTGTTCTTGGATGTGAGCCTTTCTGTGTTTGCCCTTGCACTTTACAGGAAGCCACAGGAATCACACATCGTTACTATCCCTACATCTATCAATGATCTCCTGTTTCATTTTGCAGTGCCCCAAAATCTTCTTTACCCTGCAGAAAATATTAAATGTCTTAAATCCTATCTAGAACCCTGAAATTTTAAGCATGAAACAGGATGTAATATTGACACACATTAAGAAGCTTGAAAGGATTAAGTTTATAGCAGGACTTCGAGAACTTGGTGTAAACCTGTGGTTTAGTGTTTTATTTAAAAGTACTACTATGAGCATTCCTTTATGTTCTTCCTCCCAATTATTCTGTTGTATGGAGCCAAAATATCAGTGCAAGGCTGCAGTGCTGCTTCAAGCTGTCAGGAGCTCAGTGCCACTGCCACAGCCAAAGGCTCTCCCGGTTCAGCTCTGGTCCCCATAGGTGAGTTCTTGCCTAGGAGCACTGGAGCAAGATGTGTTTTGTGGCTCCTTTACTTCAGTGGCTGCTATATTTGATCACAGGAGTAAGTAACACTAACATTTTAAAATGCAAGGTCATAATCTAGAAGCTGAAACACACAAAAGCGTTTATTAGTCAGCTGTCGTACAACCGTAGTACAATCGTTCCTTAAGTAGTGTTGCTTATCACACTGCTCTGTACCAGCAACAAAAGTAAGGTTAAAGTACTCATTAATAAAGTCTGTTAGAATTTATTATGACACAACATCTAACTGTAATCTTTCTGCTGTCACCAAAAACTCAGTTATTCAATTGTTTATAAAAAAATGGAGCTCTTGTTTTCCTTTTTTTTTCTTTTTTATTTTTTTTGAGCCATATCATATTTTGCATGAATAAATGTTTTCTGAGTACTTTTTTCAGAAGCATTGTTTGTGGTAATAGCAGACAGACAGACTTTTGTATAAAAATGTAGATGGTTTCAGCTGCCTTTTGTCATCTGATAAGATTGCTTTGTTCAGAATTATTTTGGTAAAAAAATTGGCAAAGTGATTTTGAATAGTTCAGACTCCAAAATTAGAAGTGAGACAAAAATATTATTTTTTTATTAGCTTTTATATCTCTTCCACCAAGCTTTCGTAACTTCTAATTTAATTTTGAGCAAAAGGGACAATTCACTGCAGGGGAAAAATCATTCTTAAGAACATCCATAGTTGTAATGGAGGAGAGCTGCTAGTAGTCACTGTCTATAAATGATTGAGTATGAAATGACAGACAGATTGTTAATGTTAGCGATAAAGTGCAGTGGTCAAGCCAGCACGCTTGCTTTGCAAATCAGAAAGCAAAATGAGCATGCTAAGCAAGAGAAAATGAATAAGTTTGATTTTTGAGTTCTAGCTCAGATTTTATCAGGTATAACTTCCATCGTGTCCAGTGAAAAATTTATCCAGCAAGAAGAAACAGCAGAAGGGGGATTGGCAAAGGCTTGGTACACTAAGGGCAAAGCTCAAAAGAAGGAATTAGTCTCAGTTAACTTCTTTGGCTTCAGTTGGCTCAATAGGTGGAAGTAGTAAAATAGTTGTATTTTCCATATGATTAAGAAAGAGACTGCCTACCAAGCAGCTTAAGTATCACAGTTTTGAAAGGTAAGAGGCATTATTTTATCCTCTTTAGGGGCTGTACATATTTGAATCATGCAATTTTACAAGTATTTTAGTATGGAATTTCTTCCAAACTCAAAATGTAACCTGAGGTTCTGCAGAAAAAAAGCTCACTCCAGCTCCAGCACAGTCCATAGGACTTTCTCCACTGAAAGTAAGGGAGGCAGGTTCAAGCTCTAAAACCATCTCACTAATAATAACAATATTTTATTGCCTGCAGAGGGAAATAGGACTTTTCATGTATTTTCAGGTATACCATACTACATCAATGTCATTGAGAAGTTGAGGCAATATATGTATTTAAAGTCTGACGTGAATTTTATATAGTTTAAGAAATGTCTTCACCAGGTCATAGAGAAAAATATTGAAATTATCACCCTTTCAGATGTCAGGTATGAAATGGGAATTGGTCAGTAATGTCCTTTAGTCTCCTGGATAACAACACTTATCATTTGAAAGAGAACTAACAGCAATTTAATCCTGCCCAAGTGGGGCTGCTTGGTGGCTGCTTGCTTGGCTAACTTCTACTTTAAACTGTTGCACTGAGATATAAAATTATTTATATTTTTAAAAATTGGTAACAACATCTATATTATATACCAACTCTGTAGTAGTGCCATCTGTGATGTGCCAGCCCTAAACATCCATGTAGATATCAAGAATATATATAGGTGGTAAACAATTAAAATAATTGCTTCTACAATGAAGTGTTACTTTAATAATGTAATTCCTTTTTTCTTGCTGACATTCTGTGTCCATGTGAATTACACCCTGCACAAAGGTATAAAAAGACTGAGGACATAATTTTGCCAGTTGGTGTTTTGTTGGGATTTTCCTGGATTGTTTTAATCTATATAGATATGTTTACAAATGGTCTTACACACCTCCCTAATTTTGAGTTATTTTCTAGTTATTATTTCAAGTGAATTTCATACATTTTGAGTTAATTTTCAAGTAGCTGAATGCAAACCAAGCCAGGGAGGGAGGGAAAGAGGGAGAGAAGGAGGTGGGGAAGGAGGGGAGGGAAGGAAGGGAGGGAGGGAAGAGAGGGAAGAGAGGGAAGAGAGGGAAGGGAGGGAGGAAGGGAGGAAGGCAGGAAGGGAAGGAGGAAGGAAGGCAGGCAGGAAGGCAGGCAGGCAGGAAGGCAGGAAGGCAGGAAGGCAGGAAGGAAGGCAGGAAGGCAGGAAGGCAGGAAGGCAGGAAGGAAGGCAGGAAGGCAGGAAGGCAGGAAGGCAGGAAGGAAGGCAGGAAGGAAGGCAGGAAGGAAGGAAGGCAGGAAGGAAGGCAGGAAGGAAGGCAGGAAGGAAGGCAGGAAGGAAGGAAGGAAGGAAGGAAGGAAGGAAGGAAGGAAGGAAGGAAGGAAGGAAGGAAGGAAGGAAGGAAGGAAGGAAGGAAGGAAGGAAGGAAGGAAGGAAGGAAGGAAGGAAGGAAGGAAGGAAGGAAGGAAGGAAGGAAGGAAGGAAGGAAGGAAGGAAGGAAGGAAGGAAGGAAGGAAGGAAGGAAGGAAGGAAGGAAGGAAGGAAGGAAGGAAGGAAGGAAGGAAGGAAGGAAGGAAGGAAGGAAGGAAGGAAGGAAGGAAGGAAGGAAGGAAGGAAGGAAGGAAGGAAGGAAGGAAGGAAGGAAGGAAGGAAGGAAGGAAGGAAGGAAGGAAGGAAGGAAGGAAGGAAGGAAGGAAGAAGGAAGGAAGGAAGGAAGGAAGGAAGGAAGGAAGGAAGGAAGGAAGGAAGGAAGGAAGGAAGGAAGGAAGGAAGGAAGGAAGGAAGGAAGGAAGGAAGGAAGGAAGGAAGGAAGGAAGGAAGGAAGGAAGGAAGAAGGAAGGAAGGAAGGAAGGAAGGAAGGAAGGAAGGAAGGAAGGAAGGAATCCTGAACATGCTGTTATAGTGAAAACCAGGAGGCAATTTGATGGACTAAAAATAATCATGGGAGTTCTACATCCAGATTTCATTTCCATAAAGTCATACAGATAATTTTACTCACAAATGTAGGAGTGTGGTAGAAATACAGAATTTTCTATCACTTTGCTTATTCTAGATTTCCAAATTTAGTCCATGGCTAGTCCACATGCTAGTCCACAGAGTCATGGCAAACACTCTGCCGATCCATCACAGACCCACAGCAAATAATACTTAATTTCTGTCTCTTAGAAGGTCAGTGACAGATGTACATAACTGTCAGTACTAAGTTTTGGGGGTTGGTAGAGGCTTGCAGACCCAAAATATTTGTGACTATTGACTTGATACTCTTTTTTTTCTAAGCAAACGGTAATCACTGGCCAATACACAGAAATTATTTTTTATATGCTAGCCTATACTCATCCATGTATTACTCTGTCTTGTAAGACTCAAATAAGCAACTTTGTTAATCTTAATTGCTATTATCAGAATAAAACCACAAATTTCTCTACTAGTGGTATGTTTGCTTTTAAACTTTTATTGATTGTGTTCTATGTCTAATTCTGGATCTGAAATCTGTCTACACTTTGTTGACTTCAGAGGAGTTTTTTCTCGCCATAGCCAACTATATCTTTACTACTGAATATGGGACAGAAATTTAGGATTCCCCAACTAGAAAATTCAGGAGTTTGGAGAGCAAAAGAATTGCATTTCTCATGGCAATAGATGCAAAATGAGTAATGCTTTCATAGCACCAGATCCTTCTGATGGGGTAATTTAACAAAGGAATTTCAATTTATACCAGCTGGGACTCTGGCATGCACATTCTGAATTAGTCAGTTCAGATTTTATAATTTCTTTGTGGTAAAATATGTAAGTCTACAATATAATACATGGAATGGAGGACTCTGACAATGAACAAAACAAAGTAACATGCACTCACTGACTGCTTGATGGAAGTTATTTGTACTATATTTAAAAGTATGTAGGTTAAGCAGAAATTTAAAACATTTCCCTAGAAATTTGCTTACAATTTATGATTAGAGGAGACTATCTGAGCCTATCTATTCTTTCAAAAGAACCAGAAATCCAGGGAAGTCTTCCACACAGTAGATGAATTTAACAGGTGTCTTCTTCATCTGCACGCTAAAATTTATTTCAAGCTGCACTATTCACTAACAGGGATTCATAGGTTTTTAAAGCCAAAGTGATTAGTGCAAGTGATTGGAACCACTTTTTTAATAACTTTCATAAACACTCACCTCTAATTTTTTTGCTTCAAGCCAAGTAAGCACTATTTATACCAAATCATGTTTTACAACCAGTTGGATTTGAAGACCTCGGCCAGTATACGATGTATAGCACGTCCAGGTGAGGTGTTCTGAAAGACTTTTTCTCTTCACTGCCGAAATAACGAGCCAGATTTCCATTCTGACTCTCTAGTTGCGGTTTTCCTGCCACTTCTTCTGCTCTGAATTTATCTTAACCATAAATTTTGAGCAAGTGCTCGGTACCTACTCACGGTATACCAACCAGCTAAACAGTCGCGGCCAACACTTCCTTCTCTATTTCCCGAAAATTACCCTGCTATGCAGGTTGTCTGAGGACGAACGAGGTGGGACGGCGCTCTCCCGGGCAGAGCAGAGCGTCCGCTCGGAAGCGGCGGCTGCCCTGCGCCCGGCCCTGCGAGCGGCCGCGGCCCGGAGGCAGAGAGACCTGCCTTTCCTCCCCATCCTGCCGGAGCTGGGGCAGCTCCCGGGCCGTGCCGAGCGAGAGCCGAGCACCTGCAGCCGCGGTTGCCCGCCGCGGCACGGGACAGCAGAGGTCGCCGCCGGCCCGGAGCTGGCCCGGCGCGCCGCGCACCAGGTGCCGGAGAGAGTCCGGGAGGAGGGGGCCCCGCTCCGCGACCCTCGCCCGCTGGGGCGTCCTGCCCCCGAGCCCTGCCGTGCCCCCAGCCCGGGGCCGAGACTCTGCCGCGCCCGTCGGGGACCCCCGCGGCTGGGGGTGGGGGCAGCCGCAGCTCGCGGGCCCGCGGTTGCCAGGGGTTAAAGGAGTGGGTGGGAAGTGATGGAGGCTGCGGAGCCCTCCCTTGCCAAGGATAATAAATCGGATGCCCTGACATGTTTTACTTAGCCCTTAGTGCTCCCTCGCTGCGAGGCCGTGGGGATCGGAGTGCTGGAGCTCCGGTCTCTCTCGTCCTCAGCTCCGCTTTAGGGGCACTTTAGGTGAATCAAACCTTGTTTGGCAGGAGGCAAACCATACAAAGGAGGCTTTCAAGGGCCAGCCGTGCCAAGCAGGGCAAGGGAGCGAAGGCTGAGCGGGAGAAAATTAAAATAATAGTACCTCCCCTCCCTGAGGAAGTAACTCAGTTACTTCTTGCTGATGAAATGCAGGCTGCTGTGTTTTATGACATTTCCTCGGTGTCTGCAGCTGTCAGGGAGAGCGGACAGACATGAGCAGCCCACAGCGGTAGGTGCTCAGAAAACGCCTCCTCCCCAGAAAGAGCGGCGGGTCCGATTCAGGCGGGGTGGCGAGGCCGGGTCGGGGGCACGTCCCGGCGGCCTCTGCTGCCGTATCCCGCCTCATCCACGGCTCCTTGCGGCAGGGTCACGGCAGAGCTCCGGCCGGCGGCACTGCCGGAGGTGTCACCGCCGATTCGAGCCCACGCCGTAACCCCACGCCACAGACCGCCTGACCTGGACAGCGACTTCCCGAGGGGGAGACTCGCTGCTGCCTCCTTGTCCTTTCCTTCCTGATGACGGGGGGCTCTCCTCTCTAACCCTCAGGGGGGCGGGGAGCTTCTGCCAGCACCCTGGGTACTGCCCCTCGCCTCCCGGGCCCCTGCCTACCTCCTAACTCTGCCCCGGCCCCCGGGCGGAGACGGACCGGAGACGGTTAAATCAGAACGGATGGACTCGCCTCATCCCGTGAGATTAAAATTAAAAAATTCAGGGGTCACAGTCTCAGGACCGTGACAATGGGTTACTAGTACCAGCAGAGGCTGAAAGCCAAAGGGCCGGACAGAGCCGGGACATCCCAGCCCCTCTCGGTATCGCCGGGCGCCAGGCTTAACCTATAGCGATTATCTGTACTGCCCGTTCTTGGGAAGGGGCTTTTGACCGGGATGCAAAAAGGCGCTTATGGCATACCGGCAAAAAGTTACCTGTCCTGTCATCGCCCTTTCCCTTCAGAAAGAGGAAAGACCTAAGAAAAGACGTTCCCTTTTACCAGACATTGAAATGTAAAGCACCAGACGGAGGTCTTCCCAGAGCCGCGCTGCTCATCCCGGTGAGGTGAGAAAGACCAGCAGAGAGAGAGGTCAAAAATCGCCTTCATCCCTCCAATTGAATGAAACTGCCTGCAAATCTGCTCGCCGCGCCGCTGACGCGGGATTTAGTTCCCAGCGCACTCGCCCGGGCACCGGGGGCACGGAACCCCCGGACAGGTGAACAGCACAACGAGAGGAAGCAGAAGTTATCAAAATATAAATCTCTTCGCACTTACTTCTTCCCTGTCGCCGTACCCTGGAGGCGTGCTGGCTGTCAATGTATTCCATAAAGTTCAAAGTGATAAAAACCAAGAAATCAGTCGCAATTGCATAGTAACCCTCTGAGAGTTCGACTTCTCCTTTTCGTCCTTTTTTTCTTTCCTTAAAAAAGAAATAATAAACCGGGGTGGTAGACTGCAAGGGATGAACACAGCAGCAGAAATACCTGCACTGAGATCCAAAGCTGGGCTTGGCCGGCTTGATGGCTTTTGCCTTTTTTTTTTTCTTTTTTTTTTTTTTCTTTTCTTCTTTTTTTTTTTTTTTTTTTTTCTTTTCTTTCCCCTTCGCTTTTCCTATTGCACTTTCCAGCAGTCTGCCCCGCTACCTGCCGCAAACCTCAGAGGGCAGTCAGCAGCGGAGAGGAAGCCGAGCAGCCGCCGCCGGGGTCCATGCCGGCCGGTGGCCGGCAGCATGTTGTGAGGGTGCCGGGGTGCGTGCGGCTGTGCGCGCCCGTGTGTGCGCCGTGCGGGCGAGGTGCCGACAGGACGGATGGATGGATGGCGGTGGGAGAGGAGTGTGCGAGGGCGGGAGCGGCGGGGGGGGCAGAGGGAGGACCCAGCCCCGCCGCCGCCGATCCGGAGCAGCCGCGCTCTGCGCCGCGGGCACCGCCAGCCGCCGGGCGCAGGTGGGCCGGGCCCCCCCGGCTCTCCCGCCCGCCGACCAGGAGCCCCCGGGCTTCATGCGGGAGCTGCTCCTGAGCGGGGCCCCGGGGGAGAGGCCCCGGGGCGGGGCGGGCCGGCAGGAGGCGAGCCCCAGCGCCCCGGCACGGCGGGAGGAGGCTCCCCGCTCCCGGCCGAGCCCCCTCGGGGCATCGGCGCCCGAGCATCCTCTGGCAGCGGGGCCCGCGGGCGGTAGGGCTCTGCAGCCTCGCTGGTAGCCCCCTCCCGCAGGGTCTCCGCTTCCCTCCCCTCGGCCGCCGGCCTTCCCGGGGTCGCCGCGGAGATGCCGGTGCCCCCCGCGCCCCGGCCCCTCGGTGGGGAGGGGCGCCCCACTCGCCGGGGGACGGGGCGGGATGCTCGGCCCCTTCCCTGCGGAGGGGGACACAGCGCGGCACCCTCCCTTGCCCGAATTTTCCCCTTACATCCCGGCTCGCAGTGGAGGTGGGGAGAAGGTAGAGGGGCGCTGAGGGGTCTCCAGCCTCTCGGGATTTTCTCCGTGTGGCCTTTCCCTCCTGGGCAGGGGTTTCCCGGGGCGGCTCGTCCTGCTGGACGGAACAGAGCAAACCCGAGTGTCCTGCCGGGGCCGGGGACCGTGCCCACGGCCGGCTGGCGGCAGGCGAGACACGAGGCTGGCCCCGGGCTGGGGTCGAGCGGAGCCGTGAGCCCGGGCGTGAACACAGCAGCCTCCGGCCCGTGCCGCCGGGACCCTCAGCAGAGCGCCGGCAGCAAGGGCACAGCTCAGCTGCTCCTCGGCGAAGCGAGGCCGCCTGTTTGACAGAAGGGTATCGCGTTTCTTTTCTCCGGCAAGGGTTTCCTTTTGGGGTGAAGGGGAAGGCTACAAAGGGGATGGTGAGGTTGATTCAAGGTAAAACTGACTACTTCACTGAGCCCTTTCTCGCTTGCCTTCTTATCTCGGTGCCTATCGCTGGGATGAGAGAGTGAGCCGTGTAAACCGGCGCTGATTGCATCAAGAACCTCAATGGTGTGAGGAGAGGCCACTCTTATTTGTAACTGTTTTCCCCACTCTCCCCCCGCTGTCCCTCTCAGAGCTGTTAAATATCGGCACCATAAAATGTGGGGGATTTAAAGGTCTGTGGGAGGCTCCCTTTGAAAAGGACTCTGGGGAAAGTCTTTCTAATCCAGGATACTTGAGCCGGATGGGGTGGGATTGCTAGAGAGGCATAAAATAAAAATCGTTCAGCGGACGAAACTAGGGACTACCCTGAAGAGTAGAAAGTGCATTTGTCTTGATGTTTTATTTCGTTGGAGATTGAAACTTCTTGTGCACTACTGCATGTGTATAAATAGCTGAGCAAGCCAGGCGAGTGGCATAAATAAACGAGGCAGTGGAGAAAGGATGGGACATATATGTGAGCCAACCTGCAGCTAGCCAGCCAACTCACTCGGGCAGCATTAACACCAGTGGGCAGAGAAAGCACGTCAAAAAATAAATACTCTGTGAGAAACATAAGGAAAACATTAAACAAATGGGGAGTGCACTCCCTCTCTTTTCCCTGAGAAAGCACGACAGAGAAACTCCGCTCACTGTCTCTCCAGCCTCTTCCCTTCGCTGTGTCCCTGCTCCAGCAGAGATGCATGGGACAGATGTGTTGGGAGACAGCCCCAGGGACTGCATGGATCACCCGAGAGCCTCAGCAAAACCGACCTGTGGAGTGTTCACCAACCGAGGGCCAAGCAGTAGGGCAGGGTACGCATGAGTGACCAGCAGTGGGGGGGAGAGGTGGTTTATTTGCTGTGGAAAGGGGCAGAGACACAGACCGGGGAGAAAAACAAAGCTGTGCCTTGACTAAAGGCAGGATTCAAAAAGCGGCAGGGTGAGAGGACGCCAGGAGCCTGGTTGCCTCTACAGACCAGCCCCATTAGGGGGGAAGAAAACCACCCAACAACAATAACAAACTGAACCCATAAACAGTTACTGCCGTTCTGCGATAAAAGGGGAAGATTTATATTGTTGAAATGTGTGGAAGGAGCTTGTTCCAGAGCAAAACTCTGGCGTGCAATTCTCTGTTTATGTCGCTCATCCCGATGGATGAGATATCAGCGGCAAAGTTCAGGCTGACATCAGCCCTGGGGAGGCAGAGCCAGCGGCCGGGCTGGGCTGCACAGGGCTGCACGGCTGGGCCTGCAGTCGGTGGCTCATCGCTTTTGGGGGGATCCAGCATGCAAGAAGCCTCCCCTCACCAGGCTGGGAGATGTGAGGAGCCAGCAGCAGCACACACTGTGGAGAGAGTGTTTCCTTGCAAGCAAAACAGATGACTCGGAAACAGTTCCCAGGGTGGTTTTATGTGCCTCTCTGTTTTGGGGTTTATTAAAGAGGGTGGGGAGGGAAAGAATGGCTGATGGTCTGTGTGTTGCCGGAAAGTCAAGTACGTCTGTTTTACTCAGCTGCAATGAAGCCAGCAGCAGAAGTCTGTAAAATCAGCTACGTATTGTTGTGCTGTGGGTTTTTTTTTTTGCTGGTGGTGGTTTTTTTTTTTTTTTGTTTTTATTTTAATTATTATTATTTTTTAGGAGCGTAATCCTTTAGTCAAAGAGTAATAGAGTGTGGTGTTTTCACTATTTTAATTCCTGCCCATTGGTTTCTCTGTGCAAACTCTCACAGCTAGAAAATTTTGATTTCAGGTTTCCAAATTGCTAATACATTGTATTAGAAAAAAAAGTGGCCTCAGGGTCCTCAGATTATATCCCAAATAAAATATTAATATTCAATTAATAGCTGATATTGTGTTTGCCTAAAATGGCACTCTAGTCATAAAAACTAGCCATGTGAACAGGACAGCTGAATGCTCACCCTTTGTCATTCTTCTCTAGACTGGAAATAGTTTGTGTAACTGAACAAAAGAGTCACTAATTTGCCTTTTCAACTTGGGAAACACAGTAAAGGAATAAAGGCCTTGGATTACTTCTGATATATAACTTGAAAACGAAGCATACTGTGTCCGATACATATCCTTATTTTTCAGGTACTGATCAGAGTGTAGATGGCATGGGTCAGACTTCCCCACCAAGGACTCATCCCTGGTAGCTTCCCCACAGATCTGGGTCAGTAATGTCTGAGAAATGAGAAGGGCTGGAGGACTGGAGCAGGAGTTCTGAATAAAGGTTGCACAACTCAACATATCTACTATTTGTTAAACACCCACAATATTCTTGGCACCACACAGGACCCCAAATCATGACAGTCTTTGCTCCAGATTTCTCTTTTCCTCTACAAACTAAGGGCAAGCACAGTTGGCAAGGCACACAGAAAGTCACCAATATATAAGAAATTACCCAGAGCATGCACACATACACACACACACACACACACACACACACATATCTGTAAGTATTTGTGTTTCTGTGTGTGTGTGTGTATTACTATTCTTTTCCATATTTCCCAATCTGACAGTTGTTAAATTTCTCTGTGTTTCCAAACATTTGTTATTTAGCCATGTTCAATTTAGGGGGTTAATCTCCTGTAACATCATGAGTATTCTCAAAATCTGCTAATATCACAAACAGAAGATTTTATTTAAATAGTCTAAGTATACTGAAAAAAATGAGTGTCGAAAAATGCTTTACTCACAACAAGTTGATCCTAAGTATACTTTTTAAAAAACAAACTGATTCCTAAAGATCCAGTCCCCATATCTTTAATAATGTCTTTATGTTTCAGATATTTAAAACATCTAATGGCAAAACACTAACAACATGTGCAGCAGAGAACAATCCTACACTGGCAACAAATAGACTAGATGACCTAATTGATTTTTCCCATTTCCAACTTGTGCAATTCTGTCATTGTAATAAAATCCCAGTGTAATCAAAGTTTACAGGATCAGGTCCTAAATTAGCATGTCGATCTGGACTACCCCTCTGTCTGGGTAAGGTCCAAAGCCTGCTGTTGTCAGCTTGACCTTTTATCAGTCTGAGAGAGGTTTGGATCTGATCTTTGGGATCCCACTAGAGAAGGGCTGAATTGTTGTTTTATTGTATGCAGGGAAAAAAAAAAAGGCGTATTTGTGGGAAAAACACACAAACAAATTTTGCAGCACAAACCTTCCAGATGCAGTTCAGTTAAGAAAGCCCAACAGGAAGGCCTCAAAATGAGCAGTTTTTGGCACAGAGGAAGTTTTAGCAGTTAATAGGAGGATGATCAAACCGTGCTAAGTCATTGTTTCCCCCATTCATCTATCAGTTGGTCGTCTCCTGGACTTGCGATCCGATTGTAAAACTCTTGGGATGCAGACCAGCTTTTTGTTCTGTGTTTGCAGAATCTGTGCCTAGAGCAACTGTGTCTGCAAGAAAAAATCTCAGCATTGCCATGAAAATATCTCTGTATTTTGGGTGTAGGTACTCATTCTAGAACAGAAGCAATTAACATAAATGTTTTTCTAATGTATGCTAAATTGAAAAAAAAACAAACAAACAACTTTTGACGTAGGATAACTTTAACCACCCAGAAGGCAATGTTAGAATAACAGTACTGGCTTAAATTCATGCATCAGTTTGCCCAAGTCTGGTTGTTGTGTGATGACAGCCCATAGGGTGGAACTATCACTGGGTAAAGCTGGAGGATGTGAGTAACCAGCAACAAAGGTTCACAGCCGTCTGACACATCCATTTGTCTAGGCATTGATTTCTCTATGATTTCAGTATTTGGAAGGAACTGTTTTCTCACTTTGGCAATGTTTCCTGTAAATTTCTTTGGTGTTAATGTCCATCTGAGTAGATTCCACACTTGCCCAAATGACTTGCTCATTCCCACTTCCTGGGCTCTGTTGGTCCAAGGGTTTGGGAAATATCCAGCTGAAAAATGAAACATAAAAAAGGGTTTTTTCAGCATATTCAGTTTCCTGGTCTGGTACACCATGAGGAAATGAAAAACCTGACATGTAAAATAATAAGGGCAGGGAGTGTCTCAAATAGGTCAGTGAAGCAATCTTACTTCCCCAGCTGAAATTACAAGTGTAGGGTTCCTTGGAAAGGCAGGGACAAGCGAACAAGCCCATTTCTTTATGCGTGTGCTCACCCTGCACACGGCGTGGGTGACAGGCAGGTTGACTGGTGTTCATACAGAGGAGTAGGTGGGCATGAAGAAGGACAATGGTGCACAGTGCTGATGGAGCTCATGTGCTGCAGCTCCAGCTGTCCTCAGCAACACCATCCCGTTGCCAGGATAAACTGAAGCAGTTCAGCTCCAGTGGCCTGAAGTCATAAGAGGCATTACAAGGTTGTAGGAGCTGTAGCTGAGGAACTGGGCAGTCACTGTCACAACATAAGGAACAGAGCATGCAACCACGAGTTACCCCGCCCTGTTCTTCACTAAACATTGGTAAATGTGTCACTGGTACTAACTCTATGGGATGTTTCAGTATTAGGCAGATAGTAGTGAGCAGTCTGGAACACTTCTGTACCCAAATGCTTTTGTTGCTTATTTCACGGCATAAGGTGAAATTCTGGGAAAATGCAAAATGGTATTCCTGAGGATTATTATTCTCTGCTTGACTACGGTGCACTGGTGACACTGTACTCTTCAGAAGAACTTTTAAGCGCAAGCCAATGTCCATCACTATGCCTGGAGAGCTTGAAGCAACTGGATATGTTGCATCAGTTCATATTTTGCATTCGGTTCATCAGAACTGAAGAAAGCCCTTGTACTTTTCTGAAGAGACAGACGTTCCCTAGTGAGAATCTTACCCTCTTTGTGTATCTTCCAGCATATTTATGACCACTGTTCGTGAATGGAAAGAATCACACCGTGTTTTACTTCTGAACTTAGTTTTCTTTTTGCATGAGGCTGGTGGCTGGTCATTGAATAACAAGGATTTAGTGATGTGCATCTTCTTCTAAGCTAATATCTACATCTGCTACATTGAACAAATTACAAATCAGGCATCAGATAGCTACAGCTTGAAAGCCAAGATCTCATGAAATGAGGAAACATCTTCAATTCAGTAGTGGCAAATCCTACCTCATAGGCATGTGACATTGCAAGTGACATCTAGCATTCAATATTTAGATGTCTAAACTCTCCAAATAAACTGTGGCAATAGGTGTTCCTTCCAACCTGTAACCAGAATCAACATTTATCCTGAACTGAGAGCAAGCAGGAGCTAGCAATAAGAGGACACTCAGCCCAGCTAGGATTTTCTGCCCAGCTAAATATCCATACATGCCTGAGTCAGCCAGCCTCCTCCATCAGGGGAGAAATTTCCTTTCTTTCAAAAAAAATAGTCAGTTGTGTCTTTTTTCTAGAGTTCCCTTTAGCCCAATGGCAATGAAACTTGGCCACTGTGTGGACCCATGCTCCATGAGTACCTTCCATGGGAGTGTGATTCAGGGTGCAACTGTACCCCACACCCTAAGCTCTCAGTCATGTGATTCTTTGGCTGAGATTGCTTCACAGGCTGCTTTGCTGCATCTGTGCCACCGTAAACATTCCTGGTGTCAGATGATAAGAAGGAATTGATTTTAAGGCACATGAAGGAAAATCTTATTTTTTGTCTCTTTTTTGAAAGTATGTTTGCACATTTCATGTTCCATTAAATGGAAATTTATGAGCAGAGACTTGTGTCTTCTGGCTGCATATACCCTAACCACCAAGAAAAATCTCTATTGTTACAATTTCTGTTTTTCTGTCCCTGTTTTGTAAACAAGCTTTTGTACACTGCTTGCTGAGAAGGGCCTGGTTCCACTGATAGCTGGGTCTAGATCCTCAGTGAATTTAGCTCTGTTTGGCCCACAAGCTGCTCACGCAAGTGTCCTGCCTGTGCTCTGCGTCTCTGCAGGAGCTGTACTCTGAGGAGCATTCACCCCAAACAAGGAAGGACATTGTGAATTTAATTAGGTTCTTCCAGCCTCAGCTGCTGCTGAAGATGATTCTTAAATCACAGCTTTCTGCACAGCTATCAAAATCCCTTTTGGATCAAACCTCTCGTACCAATCTGCTTTAATGTGCATACATTGATAACATTCAAAGCCTCACAAGGAAGACTTTCATGGTCCTTACATGATATTGTCCCACCAACCTTCCCTCTAAGAGTGAAATAATATCTCCAACTGCCTAATCTGTTAATTACTTATCTTTAATAGTTAACTGTTTGAGAGGATTTTAGTACCCACAGACTCATAGAAAGGCATCTAGAGTAGCACTTTGCAGCAGGACTTATTATTAAGGCTTATTAAGGACATTATTAAGACTTTTTAGGAACATTGTTAAGAAATGGCATATTCCTGGATAAAACATTTATTTATAACATGTGGAGTTAAGAGGGGGTTTTATCTGCAACAGTAGCTTCTACAATTGGTACTGGCAGTCTATTTAGCAAATGCCAGGCTGTTTAACCATGGGGTTTGCATATAAGGAGCACACGTATATGTTTTTCAGGAACCAGAAAGCTAATTTTGTACTATGGAGTCAAGCAGGGCACATGGTAGATAACAGTCCCCTTTCACATTCTAACACAGGATTGAGATTTCTTAACAAAGGCAATAGAGTTGCAAAACAGCATGACTTTGTTGCAGTTAGTAATTAATGAGGTGCTAAAAGTGCCTAAACAGAGGATCGCAGACAGAAAATGCATGACTCAAGAGGATAAGAAGCCCCCATCATTTCAAACAACAGTGTCATTTAAATAAACAAGCAGCAAGTCGCTGGGTGTGTGAGGTGGGAAGGAGCAGCAGGCAGCAGCAACATGCTCCGTCAGCCAGCACTTTTCTGACTGTGAGAAACCAGTTGGGCTTTTGCAAATGCAGCCGGAGTCCTTAGGTGTGAAACATTTGTTTAATCCATTATTGAGGCGCGGGGGAATCACACACTCATCGATTCTGCCACTTTTCTGGTGGCATGTTAGTCAATTCAATTTATAACCAAAGAGCAGTAATTGCCCTGAAGGCTGTTGCCAGAGACACACCGTGCAGGATGAAGTCTACCTGGCAGGATGGTTTTTGTTGTTTTCCCCCCTCATAACAGACATAATTTTCTGCGTTCTCAGATGAGATATAAACCACTTGGATTGTGCCTCCTTATTTTCTGTTTTCTTTTTTTATTTTTATTTTAACAAGCTTGGGAGATTTTGTGTCATTCTGCAGAGCACTCCAGGATTATTATTTATTTTAAGCAAAACTAATTCCAGTTCAAGTATTACATGAAAATAGCAAAGGTTTATAAAGTGTTTGTCCTGCAATGTTTACTTTCTTTCCAACCAAACATTTATAAATAGATTGAGAGAAATGTGGCAAAGTACCAAAGTCATCCACTGAGATATTTCATAAGAAACTATAATGTAAAAGTGGAATAAAGGAGCACTTTTGGAAGTGATATTTGTTAGTGAATTCTTTTAGTGTAGGGGGATATGATGCAATATGTCATGTTGACTCTCTGGAGGCTATGGCATAGTGATCCAAATTTATTCCTGGAGGTACTGCTGTGCAGTACTTGTGTTGTATTCAGAGTGAATTTATCTATATATTGATGCAGCAAGAGAGGACAAACTTTGGGTTTCTTCTTCCCTTGATTTTGTGTCTTTAAAAACCTAGCAACTGAGAAGGCATTATATGCTGGAAAGTAATGGATCTAGTTAGTAAGAAATCCAGTTTCTCATTTTCACATCCAGGCAGTTCAGTAAATGCACTTTCTTTTTCTTCTTCTTTTTTTTTTTTTTCTTACCCAAGTATTTTTTCATCATACTGTCTGGCAAAGAGAGAAGGAAAATTGTGCCTGTCCTGTATTGCCTCTTCATTATTACATATGAAACTTATGGAATGTATTTGATGTTCTGCTTTTTTTCATTAGAAACACAGACATAAATGCTTTGAGAGACTCTGTGACTTGTTTCCACTGTGTTCTTTCTTGAAAATTCAGTTTATTCTGTGCTACCTTTTCTTCTGTTCAGCATCTCACTACCACCTGTGAAGAAAGCTGTGCAGCTCCCCAGAATGGCAGTGGGAGCAGTAGCAGACACAGAGTCTCGTGTCCTGCACAACGGGAGTTTCACCAAAAGGCTTGTAATGACCTAAGTGACTGCATTGGCCCTGCTCATTTTGAAATGGGTAACCGATCCTCATTTTAGGGAAAAAAAAAAAAAAATACATTTGGGATTATCAGATGTTGCAACACTGAGTTGAGTTTGTTTGAATTCCCAGGGGCCAAAGTGAATGAAGATCCTGTTGTACAACAGGTTCCCAGAGACACGGGTCTGCTCTGACTCATCACTGCAGACCAAATGAAAGCCCTCTTACCGCGTTTAGCTCATGAAGGCTTCGGTCTCCTTTTTGGAAAATGTAGGCATGCATAATTACAGCTCCATCATCTCTCATTGACAAAGAAGCCATACTTTTGTTTTCTGGTGTCGGTGAGGCACTGAGGGGCTCTGGTCTGAGTGCTGCAGGGGCTTAGCTGGAACTGGCAGAGAGCTCTGTTAAAGAAAGGCTGCTGGGCACAGAGGGATTCTTGCACTTGGAGAGAAGATCGGTGGGACTACAGTGAGTTTCTGCAACAATAAAGGAATTTCCTGATTCAAGCTTTTCCTTAAATATACTCTAGAGGGAGTCAAATCTAAAAGTTTATTTATCTTTAAAGTGTTTCAATTACAGCTCTTTCTTTTAAAAGGTGCTGTTTGTTTCCTGTTTATTTATTTTAGGCTTGTCTATTAATACAACAATTTCGGTAGAATGTTTGTACTTTTTCAGATCAGGTAGGTGTTAATAGTACTTAAGAGGCACTACTCAAAATGATATGTCACTGTCATGGCAATAAATAGCCCTTGAAACCAGCAATCAGTTTTATCTTTGCAGGAAGCAGGGCTCTAGGAGACAAAAGTAGAAAAGAAAGTGAAAGACTTTCGTATTCCAAAGAAATTGAGGTATTATTTGTATCAAAGACAATTTTCTACCATAGTTGACACCAGGTTTATAACATGGGAACTTCATAGTAGAAACATAACTCTGAAACAGATATCCCATCAATTGCACACTAGCACCTTGAAGGAAGGCTGTGGCCATACTTTATTTAAAAAACCAGTCCACTTTTAACATTAGTATGTAGTTTGGATCTGCATGCAACTATCCTTAGTTTACAGTGATCACAGCACTGTGTTTTATGATTACACCTACATCAAAGGGTGAAGGGAGGGAAGACTGTGCCCCTTCAAAAATTATTTTGGGTGACAGTGTCTCCTGGAGCAGATCTACCTCTCTTTAACCTCACTTTGCATACTTATCCTGTGTAGCAGCAGACAGGAAATTTTCTGCTTTTATTTAGCTTCCACTGTTACAGCTGCTAAATGTCTCCTGGCTTTCTGACAACAGCAGAAAACAAGCATTTGTCAGAAAACCATGAGTTCAATTTCTTGCCTTAGAGGAGAGAGTGAGCAATGCTCATGAGGTTCCCCTCTAGAGATTCCTCCACAATCATTGAAGGAATTACGCCCACTGCCTCACAGAAAAGACTATCTGGTATCTGGAAACCCAGAAACTCCACAAATTCCCTGAGATCTAAACACTCAGCAGAGATAATGAGTGGGAGGCTAGAGCTTGCAGTTGAATTTCAACCTGGTTTCACTCATCAATGAACACAACCTGGTGTAACTAAGCAAGTAGAGCCTTGCTTGTGCTGAGCTTTGTTCTGTGAGGGGATCTGTATTTTTTCATGGGTAAAATGAGAAGGATGTGGGGGGTATAGTCATGGGGTTAAAATTGATCTGACCATATATCTGCATATGAACTTGTCTTCTTGACTGCTTTTGTAGTCAATGGAAAGACACAGGTATTTTATAACTGATTTATTTGTCTTGTGATAGATGTCTAAAAGAGCTGACCTGAATAGTGTCCTAAAATATGTAAATGCCTAACGTTAGATGAAATAACTTCCCATCTGCACTATTGTGTATAGACAAAGGAATGTGTAGAAGGAAGGTCAGGCAACTGATAGAGTATGAAAAATAAACCCAAGCTCATTGACATTTCTGATTTCCAAAATCATTCTTGTTAGCTTTGTTTCGCCCAGGCTTGAGGCATTTTGCATAAACCCCTGGAAAACACCACTCCCTCCCTCCTCTTGTGCTTGTGTCTCCTAGGGTGATGAGGGAGCTTGTCTGTCCCATGGGACATCCATGCTCACATCCCTCTTTGCCATTACATTTGCTATGGACTCCGCAGCAAGAAATTGAAAGACACATCTTACCTAATGGTCTGCATCACATGGGAACAGGCTTTTCCAGCCCATCATCTGCAGCTTACTGTCCATGTTCTTCCCAGCTTTCCATGTCCAAGGTAGCACATTGCCCAGGCTGCTCTCACTGTCCAGTTCTCTGCTGACCATCCCTGTCACTGCAGGATGAAGGACATCCCTTCCTCTGTAGTAATCTCCCTGCTGGAAAAGTCCTAACTGATTTTGGAAAAAGGAAATAATTGATCAGAAATAACTGAATATGTCAGGGGAGAGCCACCTTGATATCTGTGTTTGGAGAGAGGAGGAGCAAGGGTTTGTTTTCCAGTTCTCCATATTCTAGAAGGTGCCTTACCCTACCTAACCCAATCCAACCAAATGCAATCCAATGCCATCCAATGGCTTATGTTTGGCTCTGGTTGGAAATACTTCAAACTTTCCTGGTAGCATCAATGAACACACCACGATTAGAAAGTTTAGCTTCAGTGCATCCTCTTTTCTTACAAAGCTGCCAGCTTGAAAACTTTGGTTACATTCCTCAGCAACATTTTTCCTTTAGTTCTTTCTAACCATAGAAGAGAGCGTCCCTTAGGATCAACATGGGCCATAGGACTGGTGGATGAACTGCGGTTGTGTTTTTCAAAGAAATCAGATGTATGAAGAGGAAACCAGGGTTAATATGAAACATTGCCCTACAACTCACATTGGCTCAAAGAACATATTTTTCTTCTCTGCCTCTTTCTTTCCCTCTTTCTCTCTCTTCTGTATTTTTTCTTTTTCATTATTAAATGAAATGGATAATTTTTTCCAAAGTTCACAATGAGGAAGTGCACATTCTGGTGTCACCGTTTATGTTCAGAAATTGACTGCTGCCCAGCAAATGAAAACAACAGCATCACTAGAACATTATAAAAGGATATTTTATTCAAATTAGATAACTGGCTGCTGCTTTCACCTCATCTGTGCTTTTATAACTAAGTGGAGTATTTCACACTTTTCATCTTCAATGTCCTTTGTAAGTGTTTACTCATTAGTCTTCACAGTGACCTCAAGAAATATAATTTTATTTTATCATGTCCATATGCGGAGACAGAGATGACCTGATGAAAATCTCATTTTCCCTATGAGTTGCTTCCCAGCAGAACTGTTGTGGTACTGATGGTGGGAGATCTGATGGGGACAAGGCAGCAGTAGCCACCAACATGCAAACATTGCAATCTGCCCTGGGCCATGAATAGAACATACATATGGTGGTTGAATTGATAGTGATCAGTCACAGTAGTGTTAGAATTATTCCTACCTATTGGTGGAATTGCAGCAGTGAGAATGTTCTTTGGACCAAAATCAGGACAGACACAGCAAAAGAGATTTGCCCATAACCAAGCTTATTAGGTATTGCAACACAATTCTTGTGTAAATACTCCCATTAAGTTCAGCTGGAATTATGAACTCTTAACTCGGGATGCACTGGAAGTCAAAGCTAGGCTGTGGAGAGGTGAAAATAGTAGTGCCAGTAATTCAGTTTAAGTGGCTTTTCCTGGTTGTTTTTCCTTTTTTTTTTTTCCTCAAAGCAATTCCTGGTCTTGAAAGAAGAAGCATCCAAGCCTGTCTTCCTCCTGTGGAGGAGTGTGTTGCAAGCACTCTTAGATGGCAAGAGGGTTCGCTTCCCAGTACCTTGGAGCACTGAAAAGGCAGAGGATGTGTGGCAAAAAATCAGGGCTGTTAAGCAGTTTTTGAAAGACAGTGAGTATCATTGGCTCCATGAGATGCTAATTAATGATAGAAATGCAGTGCTGTCATCAGAAGTACTGTGGCCCAGATTTGTACTCTCAGGTGATCCAGATTGCAGAGTTGTCTGCCTCAAGACAAGAATTTCCACATATGTATAAAGCCACATATAAAACCCTTTAGAGATAGATAATTAACTTTAAATTAATAAGTATTCCTCATCCAGATTATTTTTCAGTAATCATCAACTCCCAACATTTTGCCTTCACCCAGTTTAGTGAGATGAAGTTAAACCCATCCAAGCCCTATATAAATATTATTTTATTTCTTAATACTACCTCATTTTAATTCACCTAACACCTCTTGACAACTAAAAAGGAATTTTAAAAGAGGTGGTACTACCTCACTAGTTGGGATTTATTCCAGCTATTAAAACCACAGAGAATGTTGTACTGGGGCAGATTATGTTGCATCTGCCCTCCTGGGTATTCTTGTTCCTGCCTCTGCAGTGCCTTTTCCAAATTACTGCCAAAGACAAACACTGCAATATTCACAGATTCAGGGTTGTTATGTCTCTGCTGCACCAAAAGTTCGCTGGTTCAACAAAACCACTTACACACAGAACCTTAAGAAGGTCCTGTCTCCTACCCAGGATTAAAGAGTAAAGTTCTCAAGATTTTTGTCCTTGCTTTCCTGGCTCATTACCAAAACCACTGAGGAGCTCTCCTTCTGTCCTTTGCAAAATCTCACACAAGCAGTATGTTCCCTGGCAGTCAGTGCCTTTGTGAAAGGGAGCAGCACAAAGACACAGAACTAAATTAGACTCAACTTTCTTCAAGTTGAAGCTGAAGGAAAAATCCTAAAGAAATAGAAGGGGGAAAAAAATCTTAATAGACTGAGCCTCTTGCAGATGCCATTCTTACTTGTGGCAATAATTTTTTGTGGTGGATTTTGGTAGAATTGAGTCCAGAATGTGTATAAGATGGGTATTGGACAGGATTCTGCAATCTCACCTGGTGTTGGTCAGCCTTAACATCTGCACAGTTTTGGTTAGTGGTGGTTTATGTGGCTGGCCTGGTGTGCTGTGGTTAGAGACGCTATGACAAAGGCTTGTAACTCAGGGATAATCTCATGAGAACAGGGCTGTACCTCTTCCAGTGCCTGCTGGGATCCAGAAGCCAGGTATCTACTTTGCTTAAGGATGACCCCCAAGCTGGAAAGATCTGCTGGACCTGTGCTGGCCCTGCAGGGAGACTGCTTGGAGAGCCTTGTGCTGAGCCAAGACACCAGATGATGCAGTGCTTCAGGCACAAGGTCACGTTCAGGCAGATGTGACAGATAAGGCAGCCTGGCCCTGTGCTAAAGCTCTCATCTCTTCCCAGATGCCCAGGTACCTATGGGGTAAGAGTGTGCTCTGTTTTGGGACGGCTGGTACTGCCTTACAAAGCCTGAGCTGCTTCTGTGTTCCACATACTCTCACTCATCTCTGCCTCCCTGGATTATGTGAGCTTCATTGAGGATCCCTGCTCTCCTCATCCTCCACTCCAGGCAACACAGGGTTAACCAAATTTGTTGGGCTGATTGAGCCTAAATCTTGGATTTCTCCTGCAAAAAACAGGCTGCAAGAAAGACTGGTAGAGATTGGTCTGACTATGAAAAGAGATGTCTATCTGAAGACTAAGAATTAAAGTGCCACCCTAAAATGCAAACCCCAGAAAAGACCAAGAAATCAGGAAAAATACATCCACTTAATGATGCCCCAGACTGTCTAGGTGGCAGCCTGCTGGGGCAATCGCCCTGGATTAATGGAATAACCTCTCACCCCGGGAAACTAGTTTAAATCTTGCCTTAGGGTAATAAAGGAAAATTGCATCTGATGGTGTCAAATTAGTCCCTAGTGGACTTTTCTGCACATCACAAATTCACCACAAATTTCACATAGTTTGTCATGATTGGCAGAATCTGCTGGCTAGAGTTTTAGGATGAGAATAGCTCAGGATTTTTAGGCTGGAAGTCAAGAATCTTTTTGCAAACGGCTTTAACGCTATTGGCCCTTCACTGTCAGAACAAAGCCTCAGATTCACCCCCACTCCTCAAAGCAAAGGAAACAAATAGAGGAACTGCCATCTCATGACAGAATCAAACCATTATTCTCTCTTTTGGCTCTAGAGCCAGGGTGGTTTGTCAGAGACAGATCTAGCCTATCCCAGATCGATATCAATGTCTCATTTGTGAAGTTATTTGAGGTTTTTTCCTGTCTATAAGAGACAAAAATAATATAATCAGATGCTAGGGTTTAAAATAATCAAACCTTTTAAAAAACAGTGGATTTGGCATAAATAAACTGCAAATTCTCTTGAAAGGTGACTATATCACAGATACTACACTGTGTGAAATACCAATTGGGAGACTCCCTAAGTCTGCAGGTGTACATCTGCTTCAGGCACAGGCACATATCTGCGTCTCACACTTGCTCTGTACACACAGAATTTGAGGATAAATAACTCAAAAAGCCTATCCTGGGCATTAAAATTTTAAACAAATTCTCTCTAAAAAATTAAAAAGACCCTTTTTAAAGGCTTCAAAGAAGATTTACAAGGGCAGGAGAACAAGTAGGAAAAATAAAGCAAAGAATGAAAAACAGGATCAGGAAGATGGGGTCTGGGTTCATTCTCATAGTTAATGGGATGTCAGGTCTCTCTTCTCTTGATTCTGGTACCTGAGCAAAACCACCTTTGATGGAGCTGCTGAACAGTGAACGGGAGAATTTAGTGAAAATTAAAGTCCTTTCATTCAACATTGTAATTTGAGAAAAAAAAAACTTTTCTCTGGCTGCTGTGAGAAAGAGACAGTGTGCTGGTCTTGGTGTTGAAGTAAGAACACTAGCTACTGATGCAGTCTGGTGCTACCATACAGTGCTTTGAAAATATCACAGACTCTGTGTTATTGCTGGATGTCCTTACTGCCAGCCATAGCACTTGTCAAACGGTTGCTTTCCAGATTTATTGACCTTGCTCATATCCTGTTGAAAATCCTTAATAATGGTGTTGACTTGGATATAAATGTGCTTAATGTCTTTGACCATGAAACTTAAACACTTTGCAAAGATTAGCTGAAATAAACTGCAGTAACGTGTGAGTTTTCTTTTGAACAACAGGAGGAAACACTAAGCCTGTTTTTATGAACAGTTTCACTTGACAAAACAGAATTCAGAAACACTGAGTTACCCTGTCCTGCTGGACATTTGGGCTGAATTCCCCCAGGATGGAGACATTCCACCAGGATGCTGAAAGCCTGGTGCTTTCCTGAGCCCATGATGGGGATGTGCAGGAGGATAGCTGCCAGTGAGCCTGCAAGTGGGAGCCATTGCTCTGGAAGTCTGGTCATGTCTGGGGGTGTCGGAGGATGAGGACAGCACCAAATCCAGCCCTTAACCTGCCCCACAGGAGGGCAGTTTCATCAACATCTCTGATGGTGTGGCCAACTCAGGGAGCTCTGTTTTTCTGTGTTTTCTGCTCATCCTTCTTCTCCAGCCTGCCAGGATGCCCTGCTGTGCCCTTTCGTGGAGACCTCTCAGCACAGTGCCTGTACATGCTACAGGGAGTGGCCACTGAATAATGCAAATGAATAGCGTGGTGGAAAATTTAAATTAGAACTTTTTTCCAATATATGCATGTATAATGTCATTTTCTACATAACTGAGAAACATGCAAATAAGATAAACCTTAGAAGTTCTGTCTGAACAAAAGAATTCGTGTCCATTCCTACCTGTTCTCACCTTTAGCATCTCCCTTTGAATGACTAATATCACAATTTTGCATAAAGCTTTAGTCTAGTTTCTGCATAGTCTGTTGCATTGCAGATCCCTACCTAGTTCTCTAATATGATCAAGTGCTAACACTTAAATCTCTTTTTCTGGTAGGAAGCAAGTAGCTGGATCAAGCTTTGAATGAGGTGAGCTTTTGTAGCTCTAAAGGCCATCTACAAAGCTGAGTTAAGAAGTGCATTAAGATGAAATACTCAGGCTCAAGTCAGAGAAACACAGAATTACAGAATAACTTGGGTTGAAAAGGACCTTTAGAGGTTATCTAGACTAACCTCTCTGCAATTAGCACAAACACCTGCAACTAGATCAGTTTGCTCAGGGCCCCATCTCCATCCCTGTCATTGGAGGTTTCCAGGGATGAGACATGTACCACCTCTATGAATCACAGAATAATTTAGGCTGGAAAAGACCTCAAGTCCAGCCTTTGACTGATCACCACCTGGTCAACTAGACCATGGCACTAAGTGCTATGTCCAGTTGTTTCTTGAACAACTCTGGGGATGATGACTTCACTACCTTGCTGGGTAGTACATTCCAGTGTTTAACAACCATTTCTGTGTAGAAATTCTTCTTCATGTCCAACCTGAACTTCCTCTGGCAACTTCTGAGCAGCCTGAACCTCCCCTTCTCCTCTGGGCAACCTGTGCCAATGTTTCACCTCTCTCATCATAAAAAACATAATCTTTATATCTTCTCTAAATATACCAATTTTTTAGTTTAAAACCATTGCCCCGTGTCCTATGGCAACAGTCCCTGCTAAAAAGTTTGTCTCCATCTTTCTTATAAGCTGTTTTCAAATATTGAAAGGCTGGATTTTTTTTTTTTTTTTTCCAGGCTGAATAATCCCACCTCTATCAGCCTGTTTTCATAGGAGAGGTGTTCCAGCCCTCTGATCATCTTCATGGCTCGCATTTGGATCTTTTCCAAGAGGTCCACATCTTTCCTGTGCTAAGGGCTCCAAAGCTGGACAAAGTACTCCAGGTGGAGTCTCACCAGAGCAGAGTAGAAAGGCTGAATCACCTCCCTTGACCCACTGGCCACACTGCTATGGATACAGCCCAGGGCACAGGTGGCCTTTTTGCACTGCAAGCTCACATTGCCAGGTCATGTCCAGCTTTTTGTTCACCAGTATTTTCAAGTCCTTAGTAAGGCTGCTCTCAATTCATTCTATGCCCATCCTGTGTTTCTGTTTGGGATTGCTTCAACCCAGGTGCAGCACCTGGAACTTGGCTTAGTTGAACCTCAAGGAGTTCCCAGGAGCCCACTGCTCAGGCTTCTCCAGATTCCTTTGGATGACATTCTGTCCTTCAGACATGTCAGTCACATCACTCAGCTTGATGTAGTCTCAAACTTGGTGAGGGTGCACTCAATGCCATTGTCTATGTCATTGATGAAGATATTAAACAGTATTGGTCCCAGTATGAGTCCCAGAGGGACATCGTCTGCAACTGGACATTGAAGAAAAAAAAATTGGTTTGTACTTCTTCCTTCTCCTTGACAATTGTTACCAGCTTGTCAGTCTTGTCCACCTCGGGGGTACACTTTCTTTGATCCTCCTTTTCTGGTTAACATATCTGTAGGATACCCTCTCGTTATTCCTTGCATCTCTTTCCAAGTTCAACCCCAGCTGCACCTAGGCCTCCCTGACCCTAACCCTGAACAACTGAGCAGCACCCCTATACTTGTCCCAGAGTGTCTGTCCCTGCTTCCCCTGCCTGCACATTTACTTTCTTCCCTTTATTTTGGCCATCAGGTCTCCACTCAGCCATGCCAGTCTGTTGCCATTCTCGTCCAATTTCTTGTGCATGGGGATTGAGAACTCTTGTTGAGAGCTCTTGCACTCTTGCCCTGTAGTAGACAGACACATGATTTCTTTTGTTGCCTCAGTCTGTGTCTCTCATCCATAAACTTTCAGTCTGCTACTCTTCAGAGGCAGCTCTTCACACTCTATCCTGTTCTGGATGCAGAAGACAACCCATTCTCCCATCCTTCCTCTCCTGTCCTTCCTGTAGCTATCAAAAGCTGCATTCCAGTCATGGGATCCATCCCACCAAGTTTCAGTTACGACAAGCAGGTCATCATTTCTTGTGGCACAGTGGCTTTCACCTTCTCCTCTTTGTCCTAACTTGGTACTGGGAAGGTGAGGAGAGAAAAGAGAGGACTAAGAGCCAAAATATATTCAAATTGTTTTAGAAATAAGCCTCTTTTTAAAAGTACTCTCTCTGCTCCTGTTTTTCTTAAAAACTAAAATAATCCCCAGGGTGCTCTGAATCAAAGCCTCCTATACCATTTGCCACCACTTAGGAGTAAAGTTAACGTGGAATTTGACTTCAGCTCAATTTCATCTTCCATAAAAGCAAAAGAGCAAGTGATTTTCAGCACGTGCAGAGATGAACAGAGACATGTTCATTCCCTGTCACACATAACCTTCCCCAACCTCTTCAAATTATACTTTCATCAAAAAATACTGATAGAGGGAAAGGTCATTGGATGTGATGTACACGGGTAGCTGAGGACAACCCGAGATGACGTCATGGGCGAGATCTGACAGCAGAGTAAGGATACAGATTTACGCCTTCATTAGTCATGGTTTCTGTACAAATCCATGCAGAATTTTTTTCCTTAAAAAAAAATACATCCCTTAACTATTTTAATCTAAACCAGAGCTGTTAGCTAGTAAAAACAGTGAGGTCTCATCTTTTTGCTGTCTACTCGCTAACAGCTTAAATTAGGCTTAGAAAATTCTTTCTTCTGTGGATGTCTGGGGCATAAATAACACCATATGTTCAGCAGCAGTTTAAACAAAATATCATTCTTACCTTGACAATGACACTGCAATTTAGGAGCCATGGCTGCAATCATAATGCAAGCACTGAAGTCTTCTGCCTAATCTGTATAAAATATTATATTACCTTATTGCTGCCCTTAAACTGCATTGTAAATATAGCATTATATTTGTGATGGGAAAACCCCATCATCTTCTAGCTTTGTGCTGCTGATATATACAAAACAGAAAACTTAAATGTCATGAGGAACAACCCACAGAGTGAAAAACTTGTTCCTAAGAACATATGGACCTCACTGGCCTCAGGAAATATTTGAAGAGTGAACACATATTTCATCAAGATTTTTGAAATCCCAGGGGTGAGGAAGGAATGAAAACATGACAGACTAATTTAAAATGGCAGGTATTGCACTTTTCCTGTTCAACACTGGAAATCAGATACCTAATATTAACAGAAGTAATTATTTTTATTACTCCTATTAAAGAGGCTGACACCTGCCATCTCCCAGATTTCTGAGAGGGGTTGAATTTTTCCCCTCTGCAGAGGTGGTTTTATTGCCCTGGCTGGGGGCAAATGCCATTACTTTATAGAGTGATGTCTATTTTATCTTCCCAGGAGTACCTGGAAGAGTCTGCTCTGTGCAGAAGGAGAAACTCTCACTGCTGGACCAGAAGCAAAGGCAGTAGCCTCTGAACCCAGCAGGGTCAGACATTTCATTAGGGGAGGGTGGGAGACAGCTGCCCTGCTGCCTGTTCATCCCAAGGATGACCTTCCCTGCTGCAGCCTGCCTGCTGGAGGTGGTGGAGGTCATGATGCTCAACACTGCACCATGGGGATCTGCTTTCCCTTTAGCTCTTCTGCTATCACACAGCTTGACTTTGGGAAAGTCGTTTATCTCCATTGCTTCCCTCTGCCTTTTGTGGGGGTTATTTAGATGGCAAGGGATGAACTCCTTTTCCTATTCAGGGCTGAACAGTTTTTAAACCCATTTCCATAAATAAAAGTGGACACAGCTTAAAATTGATGACAGGCATTTGAATTCCTCCTTTTCCTGAGTACTTTTCACTACCCTCTTCAGCCTCTTGCCTGCTCATAGCCATTTTACTTCCAAAGTTCTGGAATGACACTAAGCATCTCATTCCTCCAATTAAAGTGTCATTTTCAATGCTAGATATAACCACTTCTCTTTCTTCTCCCCCACTCTGATAAGCAGAGTTTATGTACAGAGAGAAGCTTTTTAACCTTCTGACTATATGCAAAAGTGATTTGGGTAGCCTGATGTAAAGTCTAATTCCAGGGAAGTTTTGCAGTTGTTGCTGTTGTTGTAGTCTTTCAACACAGGCAGGTAGGCATACAGGATGGTGATGAGAAACTTTCTACCAAACCTAAACCACAAGATTTTCAAAGACATTGCACATGTTTTTCAGGCTACTGCATCAAACATTCCCTTGAGAGCACAGAGGGTTTGGATTTACTGCTGCTGGCACAGGGTGTGTGCTGTACTCTAACTAGATGAGTTTTGCCCATAAATCACATGCAAGTTACCTACTTTTGTCTTTACAGCAGAGGAATGGGAAGCCTGTTTCTGATGATGCATGGTTGATGCATTCTAGTAGCATGTAGCTGAAATATTGCAAAGGAGGAACATTTTATGGAGATGAGTTTACTGCACTGGCATTCAATGCAGCAAAACTTCTGAATTGTCACCACTTCCGAATTTCTGGGAGGTTTTCACAAGGTTGTTTTTTCTCAGGTCCAAGGGCACATGAGTCATGTTACTGTCATCAGGGGGAAGAAAGCCTTGGTGACAGAGTCCTTCTCAAGACTGCTCCTCCATCGGGGCATGTTGTGTGGTCACTGATTTCCTCAGAGAGGCAGTAAACCAGTGAGGCTCTCACACAAGCAATGTTCTAAGTATATTCCTTCAGCTTTGAGGCCTTTACTGCTGCCAAACCCCACTAAGAGGCGTGTTAAGTAGTATAATGGCACTGAGCATCACTGGGCACAGACACATTTTCAGCGGTTGTGGAGAAAACAATCTGTCTTGGTAAAAATGAATATGTGTGCTGTGAAAACCCTGGAGATAAGTAATATGAGCTGCTAAGATACACCAGGCTGGCACCAGTTTTCAGTGATCATACTGGTGGCTGGTGCTGCGTCTAGAAGCAGATCAAACAGCCAGCCTCCCAAGCTCCCTGAACAAATGACATTGGTGTCTCTCGCAGGTGGCTTTCTCCCTATATGAGATCTGCATATGCTGGAAGAAGAAAGAAGATGTGAAGAAGAAATATGAGAGAAATTAACAGACAAGAAACTTCACTGTGTGCATGAAGCTCCAGGTTCAGAGACGTCAGCCCAACTTCAGCCCTTCTACTGCCACTTATGGTTAAAACTTTCTAGTTTTCAGCCAATAAATTAGTAGTAAAGGGAATTAGAAATATGGACTGATAATTGCCATTCATAAATAACACATACAGATCTGAGATTCGGTGCCAGATGTCTGGGCTGGCATTGGATGAAGTTTCTCCAGGAACAGAAAGAGTGTCACCACATTGGTATGGCACAGGACCCAAGCAAATGAGTCTGGGAGAAGTGGCTCAATGCAGAGCTGCATCTGCTGCCTGTCTTGTTTCTGTCTTGTTTCATGGTGCCATGAAGCACTGAGAGTGTGCTTTGAGGTAATGTAAGGACATAAGGTCTGGCTGGATGATAGCTGCCATTTGCAGGGCAGAACTTTAGAGGAAACAGCCCTCATTGCTGCCAATGCAAAATCAGTGCAGGAATTTAAACAGTCTTTACTGTGGGATGTAGAGGGATTTGTTTCAGCACCCAAATCTTAGTAAGTTTTTGGCTTTCCACACTTCTCCATCTTATGGAGTGGGGATGCTAGAGGCTTGCAGGCAGCATCTGGCCTGTAGGTTTGATCTCTCCTTCCAGAAGAATGTAGACAAAGAGAACACAGCACATACAAAAATAATCTTCATCTTTTTAAAGGAAAGACATGTCTGGACAGGAAGCATGGCTTTCTTTCTCCAGTATGCCAAAGACATTGCACTGTGCTCCACAGTCCTGCACTAGAAATGCACTAAACTGGAGAAGGGGGAGAATTACCAAGAAATTGATGAATAAGAAGGTAGAGATTGCAGATAAATGAAGTATTTCTAACCTCACCTGCCTTTATCTACACATCATTTATCTAGACTTTCAATTAGCCAGCCATGGGTGCAGAAACCCCAGAGCAGACCCATGCATCACAACTTTTAATCTAGCAGTATTTATGAAGTCTGGCTTTGTGATGTGTAATTCACTATGATTTTCCCAAGACCACTCAGCCACTTTTCAATGTCATCCAGGCTAATAAACTTTGACAAGCTAATTCTGATTCCTTGAAGGGACAAAATGAAGGTCTCTGCTCTGCACTTCTGGCATATTGGGGTGCAGACAGTTTATTAATGACTTGAGCACTGCAGTAATTTGCTTGAGGTTGGCATTCACCAATACATCAACTCTACCTTTCAGTCTCTTCCTATCAGATCAAGAGGTACCAGAAAAACATAGTGCAAAATAGTGATTAACCTTACTAGTGAATAAACTCATTTTGCTAGTATCAACTTGTTGAGCTGATTGTGTTAGCTTATCTCCCCAACAGTTAGTCTTATGTGGCTCTGGCACTATCCATCCAGTGGTTGCTTCCTTGAAAGGATAACATTAAGGAACTCCAAATAATCTGTTTGTGTGTAGGAAGAAGGGTTGCACACATTTTATCCAGATGAAAAGTTTATATCTAGATGACCTGGGAGGACTGAGATCTGGTGTTTTCATTGTGGACCCATAACCAGGCACAGGAGGAGCTTGGAAGGGAGCAGAGGAGCATGAACTGGCTCCAGTTCTGGTCGCACATTGTGGTCAGGGTCTCAGTGCTTCTCACTATGTTGATCCTCTGTTATTTTGTCAGGGCTTTTACATTATCTGGGAAAATTCAAGCCTCGCAATCATCCTGTGACACCCTTTGGGAAAAGAAAAATTACACCAAAGCATAGTTAAAAATAGCTGCTACTGTATTACGCGGTAGTTCTCCCACAATTAAAACCCACTACCCAGATTTTGGATTCCTCATGGAACAGTAACAGTCCTCAACAGCAGAGAAATAGTTATGCAGCTAGGAAGAAAACTCCAGAGATATAAAGCTATTTTTATCAAAGAACACTTCCCTCATGAATGAAGACCTTCTGCTGCCCCTGAAATCCAGTCCAAAAAACTTCCAAGGACTTTAGTTGTTTTCTCTCCACATTCTGCTGTTGTATATTGAAATTCTGCGTTATGATAGCACTGGTCAGCAGGCACGTGATTTTATGAGGTGGGAGGCAATAAGATCCAGGGCAAGATGCACAGTTTCTGTGCAGGTGATAGAGCACTGGGGTGATAACAGCACTGGATTTTCTTTCTTCTGGCTTAAAGTTTATTTCACATATGTTTTGCCTTCTACTTTAACCAGATGATGATTTCATTGATTTGATTGCTATCTTATGAACCCCATAACATCTTATATGAATCATGAATCATCTCATATCATCTGCCTACAATGACACAGCCCTCCCATTGAGAAACAAACAGGTCATCCTGGATTCATACTGGTGATAGTGATAAGTGCCTTACTGACAAAGAGCAGAAGAGGATAAAACATCATGAGTAGAAAACAAGTTCTATAGTAAAAAAATGTATTTCTAAGGGTCTGGCAATCATGTTTCAAAAGTGCCAGAGCTTATTTTAATAAGTAAAATTTACCTTCATGACTCAAATCCCAATTTTTGTCAAAGTTTCACAGTCATAGATCCATGGTCTATGCCTTGCTTGAAGAAAGGTATAATTAGCTGAGATTAGACCTTCATATTACACACATGATTGCAAACTAGCAACGCATTGTTCTGTGCCTCAGAATTTTGTATTTAATACATTGTGCAGCTTTCAATTCATGTGTGATTTTAAACCAGATCTTAGTCTCCAAAAAAAGCAAGCATATGTCTTCCAGCCAAGCCTTTGCAACACAGAACTCTTGGTCTAGTAAAATACCACTAAGAGTGATACCATTACATCCTTTCACCTACAAGGTGAGATTTGCTTTTATTCTGTAGATCTGCAGCAGTGGGTTTGAAGCAGCCCATGGTGGTTTGCTTGTCTCACTATGCTATATTTCAGAATAGTTATGTTTTTCATTTTCATAGCCAATTAGTGTTAATGTCTGCAGGAAAGCTTGTGTGACTTGAGCTAGCCCCCAGGGCATCATATCCCCACCTCAGCTGGTTAAAGTTGTGCATTGGACTCTTCCTAACCTACTCCTCCTGAAACAAGGGGACACCAGGGAGCAATAACAAGGTGAAAGAGGTTGATGTTTTGGCAGGTACCCTGAACCTATTTTGAGTTGTTCCAACTTTGGAACAGCTTTGGAAATAGTACCTGACCAAATTAGGATAGGTAAGAATAAATTCTGCCTTTTATTTAGCCCAGGCTGTGTTACTGAGATTGGTGGGAGCAATGCACTCCCAGGAAAAGGGATTTTTTTAGAAGCCTCATTGTTTCCTTTATCTGGCCATAATGAGCAAAGCTGACATGAATATGTGGCTTCATGGAACAAAGCTTTTGCTGGAAAACCCCATTTCACAGCTGTGAAGTATGCAGCTGGCTTTCAGATAGCTCAAGTCAGGCCATTGCCAAGGGGTAGGTGTGTGCCATGAGGCAATGCCACCCTGGCAGAAGCAAGGTTGCTTGAAGTTGTACAGTGCTGTGAATCCACAAATCTTGCCACTGGGAGGGATGAACAATCAAGATAGCCAGTGCAGGAACATGCTTGTCCATCAACAAAAGGGCTCTGTTCCCACCAACCCTTATATTCCTCTCCCGGGGGAGACCAGAGAGCTTCAGTTCCTTCATCCTCTCACAGGCCGAGATTTCTGATCCACATTTACTCTTTCTCTTTGCTGGCAGGCAGTGAAGCTTTGTGTTTCTGAAGCTGTAAGAAAGGAGTTGATTCAGCAGTATGCACAGGCTGTGCTGATTTCGCTTTTCTAGTGGCTGTCAGCCATGAGTATTACTCATGCCATACCTCCAGGATCATTTGAATCTGGTAGGAATCCAATCTGTTGCTGAAAGTGGAGCTGTCATGCTGTCCTGTGGGCTCAGTCTTTGACTGCCACAGCCCTCCCAAGTGTTGTTACTAGCACTTATGTGGGCCTGTGGTGAGCTGGATCAAAGAAGGCACCCCACGGTTAACTAAACTCCCTCACCCACTCCTTTGCCCATGGAAAACTCCATACTGATATAAGCAAGTGCTTGATCTATCTCTGTGAAGAATTTTCTTCCCATAAATGTCTCAGGATACCAAAGGAGGAAATTAAAAGGGCAGAAAGGAACTCTTTTCTCCCCAGCAGTCATGGCATTTGTGCTATGCTTGCTTTCAGATTATCACCAAATGTCAGAAATGGGGTAAGACACACCCATTTCAAATATGCGTGACTTCACAAGACCTCTGTGTATAGGCCAGGAAAGTCGCACCTGCTTAGTCCACACTGCATAATGCTGTTTCATGTAGTGTTTCAATAGTTCCTGCTATTTGAGAAAATTATACTCAAATGTCAGGAAACCTGATTGAAAATATGTTCAATGAAATTCTCAGGGTGGTCTGGGAAAAAGAGTGTAGTTCAAGTAACATCATATGTTTAAAACTGCAAAAGACACTTTGAAACCATGTGTTGTGTAATGATCAGGGTGCTAAATCATGTGTCAAAGCTGAGGGATCTAGTTTCTCTGAAAAGTGCTAATATTTTTTGATGCTGAATAGAAGCTGTGCTTAAAAGAAATGATCAGAAAGCAGAAGTCCGTTTATGAGAGCATTAGTGCTTCAGATGTGGTTTGTCTACTTAGCAGCAAACCCAGCCTGTAGCAAACATATTTTGGACATAAGAAACAAATCATCTTATCTGTGCCCAAACCTCACATAACCATTTGCCTTGATAGTAAATGTAACCAGTGATTAAATTCCTGCAACAGTGAAGTTGGTAAAAAGTGATGTGTCAAAGAGAACTCACTGTTTAATGGTTGGTGCCCTTCTGCTGGAAATGAGGGCTTACTGCTGCTTCTGTGCCAAATCTGAAATGCATTAGTCATTTTAGTGATTTGAACTTCATCCAAGACTTCCTCAGAACTGTTCTTAATAATCTGTCTGCACTGTCTTACTCTTGGAATTGTCCCAGAATGTCCCTGCAAATCTGTTGCACCTAATATACCTGGTGTCCTTGAGCCCTACCAGTATTTTGATCTGGTAGTTCACTAAGAACCCATCTGCACTATGATGAGCTGGACCAATTACTCCCCATTTCCATAGGAAGAAAGTTCATTTCCATTCTGAAAAATGGAAGCCATTGAAACTCATCTAGAGACAGAAAGACAAGTAGAGCTGGAATGGCAATTAGCAACACTGGGACAGAGGGAATTAAGCAGGTTTCAGTCAAGACAACCCCAAACTGGGATTCTCTGACCCCTGTACAAGAAGAAATACCAGACTGGAGAGGCCAACAGCGAAAAAACCATCCACACAGCAATCTAGGGACCACTATCTTTATTCTTACTATGGGGCCATTCACAGCTCCAGATGTTTCCTAGTACTGACAAATAATTTCTTTGGGTGTAAAATATTCCCTGAGCTAAACTTAGATTTTCTACATAAAATTTTAGTTGAGCATAGGACCTCCATTTTCTTTGTTTCACTTTTGGTCCCCAGCAAGTGGAACTCAGGGAAGCCTCCAAGAAACCACATCATTAAATACATAAAAAGTAGTTTACAGTATCCAATGGAGTACAATTCAGGCATTAGTGATAGAAATCCTGCAATTCTTGCAAGTGAAATTGCAGGATGCACTGCTATATGTATGTTGATCCATATCTGGGTTTCTGGGTTTTCTTAGCTTACTTGAGATTTCAGAGGAAATTTGGGTCGAAAGCCCAGTGTGTAACTTCAGTCTACTGGCTGACCCGAGATCGCTTGAAGCCCCAAGTGCTTGCAAAGTGCACAGATCCCACAGCAGCTTGTAATGGACTGGGTTCTTGCAACCTCACTTAACATCCTGCTCCTATTAGCCCAAATTTCAATGCCTGCTGGCACAGTGGTGCCAGGAAATTTTTAGCAGAATTTTCAAGGTGCTGTGTTGGAGAATGAACTCCTGACAGTTTTTTGGTAACACACATATTTCCTCAGTCTTCATTGTACTCTGTTACCAAAGCTTAAAAAAGGTTCACAAACAGGTAGATATGTTTCCATCAAAGGCCTACTCTGAGCTAAGTTCTACTTCTATTCTACTGCCAGTTCAGATTCAAAGTATACCAGCAGTGTAGGCTAGTAATGGATTATTACTCTATTATCTCTTTTGTCTTACAACATCCAGCTCAACAAACCACATGGAAGTCCTGAAATTTGATTTTTGTGAGGATTTCAGGAATTTTAGAAGTCTTCAACTGTACTGATAAGGGAGCAATGACTTACCTGTCACTACAGTCCTCTGCAATTGACAGCATTAAAGTGTTATAAACCACAAAGCTTTGGCCATCTGAAGGTCAATTTATAAGGACATGTTTAAAAACAACCATCCATTTCTGGCTTGATGTTTTTTTTCTGATTTGTGCATCCTTATCTGGGTTGGAGCATGCCCCTTGTGCAACTGCTTAAAGCCTACCCCAGAAAGCATGGCAGGGCAGTCCTGGCGCTCTGTTCCAATATTGACATTCAGCATGAGGAAATGCTGTACTTATTAAGACCTGCTGTATCCACTTGTAATCCCTGTGATCTCCTTAACAAAGCCAAGCTGCCTTCTTCAGATGCCAGTTGCTCTACTGCACACCTTGCATCTCAAAATATTCTCTGAGGCTCTGGAATGAAGGCTGGATTAATGTCAACAGTTAGAACAGGTCTGTAGAGTCTGTGTCTTACCATCTGTTAGAAAAAAATCCTAGACAGAAATATGGAACATAAATAGGAAGGAAATGTTGCTAAGTTGGTGGGCTGTGAGCACTTCAGCATAGGCATCTGGAAAGGAACAGGGTCTTTCCCAACACATAATGAGGACAATTCAGAGTAGTGCCATTTTATACTGCACTGTGAGCCGCAGAATATGTCCTCATGAGTCCTAGCACCTCATGTGAGGTGCGTACATCTGGTTGCACTAATGAGAGGATGGCTTTCTGCAGTCGCTGCTCAGATCCATGCTCAGCTAACCCAGATACCAGGGAACACCTGCACCAAATTCACTAGGGGTGGCCTGTCCTGATGTACTCTGCAAAGACATGAGACTCTTAAGATTTACTCTCGGCACTTGAAAAACCTATCATATGACCTTTGTTTAAGCAATAGGACACACACAGTCCAAATCAGTGTTTAGTACGAGGATCTGGGTTCAGGGACCAAAACAAAGTCAGTAGCCAAAAGTCAAGCTGAAGGTCAGGGGAAGGGCTAGCAACAACAGGCTTCCGTTGTCAGCCAGCCCAGGAGCAACTGCAAGTTCTGGCTGCTCTTTCCAGCCAGAAAACCGGGGTTACTTTAGCATGACCCAAAACGGTTGCTTATTCAGTCATTCCTGCCAGGCCTCACTGGCAGGGAGGTCTGGTCCAAACCTAGGACCCAGAAACATGCTCTCAGTTTTCATTTGAGAAAATAAACAGAGATAGGGTTTCAAACTGTGGGTGTTAAACGCCCATGAAGAACTTGCACGGTACAGGTCATCCTCCCTTCTTGGCTTGAAATATTCCACATGAAAATCTGGCAGACCATATCTAAGCAACAAACACATTTGTCCCACTGTGGGATCTATTTTGAGGCAATACTTAACCAAAGGAGAGCTCAGCCTGAGGAAAACATTTTTTCCCCATCACTACTAACTTGCAGAAGCAATTTCCAAACATGCCTAAATCTGCTATTAAAGTGAATGTCTAAATTCATGGGCATCAACGGAAGCCAATTAAGAGCAGACAGAAAACACATTTGACAGTCTCTCCCACATAATTCCCTGTGTTGGAAACAGCATAGAAAGATTAATATCCAATAAAGTTAATATGAAGGAATACAGAAAACGATCATCCTTTCAGCTTCTTGCATTTTGTAATTCTCTTCTTGCAAACAGTAATCCTGTCAAATGTCACATCAGTTTTTAAATTATTTTTTTTTTTAATGACGGGATACTTTAACTGCCATTACTAATATCTCTTGGTATGCAAAGCATGACCGTGATACAATGCAGGAAAACTTCACAATTCAGAGAGCAAAATGATTACATGCAAGCCTCAAAAACCTTTTCCGCTTGTGCATAGATTTGAATGAATTAATTTCTTTAGAAGAGGCTTGCAGATTGTGGACAGTATTAATATGTTCCCCTTGAGTGGATATTTAATGATGATATCAATTACATCACAGTGCAATGTCTGTAGGAAGCTTAACTAATTTGATTGACTTAAACTGGAATCATTCCAGATTTGTATAAATATATCTGAGAACATAGTACCTATCTTTCCTTTAATTAGGGAGGTAGCTCAGGAAGTCTCACTGAAGTTTATGAAATATTTATTTATTGTGTGTGGCTCAACTGATTTGTTAGATTTGCACAAATTAAAGATGCCACTGAGGTTTGTCATGTACTAAACCCCAAGTTTTAGTGAATGTTTCAAAATTTTTTGAAATGTGATGTGACATTTTGACATACTGACAGAATAAGCATCATGACATTTTATGATCTTGTCATTTGTAGGAAATGAAAAAATAAATTTGTTGCAGTTCTAAATTAAATCTGGTAACATGGATTCTACATTCATTATAAAGGGTAACTACTCTTTTTTTCCCCCCAGCTATATTCATTAGAGCAAGAATGGATTCATTTTGAATAGGTGATCCCAAGTTTTAGAGAAGGTTGTATATAGATTCATTTGTAGCTCTGGAAATGCCCAATAGAATGGCATTGTAAGCAACAATACAAAATCCAGCTTTTCCAGAAAACATGTAGTTAGAATACCATATTTTCTCAGGACAATTACATGAGCAAAACTTTTGATGGCAAAAACACTCATTCTTTGCTTCCTTTCCCTGCACCCCTTACCTCATCTCACCTTGTCATGCTGCTCTGAGGCTTCTGGCTCTCTCAGGTAGGCTAGGGAAAGCTGCTTCTGAGTCTGTGCTGTAAATCAAGCTATTCTGATGTTATAAGAAATAAATAAATAAATAAATAAATAAATAAATAAATAAATAAATAAATAACTTAACAAGGAAAGAAAAACCCAAAATTTCCACAAACTTGAAGTGGTTTTCACAGAATCACAGAATATTCTGAACTGAAAGGGATCCACAAAGAACATCAACTCTTAAGTGTGAGGATTGAACCCACAAATATTGTCATTATTAGCACCATGTTCTAATCAGCTGAGCTAATCTCAGGGTCTTTCTTCCATACATTTATTTTTAAAGAAAACACTGGGAATTCTAGCTAATGCTCCAATTTACCCTTTCTCTTTAATTTAATTTAATTTAATTTCATTAAATTGTTTCATTTTTTAGGTCTTTCCTTTCCTCCTCTTTTTGCTAGACCAGATCAAGAGGTTAAGCAGACCCTTATACATATGCTGAGACTGAAACACAGTCATGTGGTAAGAACACAGTTGTTATTCACTGTGATTCCTGGTTCCTTTGCTGCAGAATATGACAAGTTTGTAGTGAAAAAGGGGATCTCAAGGAAGGGACAGTCTTGCAGTAATGGAAGCCAAGTGCTCTCCCAGACAATTTGATTTCACCATAGAAAACTTTCCTGCACAGAAAAGTGCACAGAAAAAAAAAAAAGTGCACAGAGATTGGCAAAACTTTTCCATATCATAATTCGTTGCAACAAAGATGGCACATTTGCTTGTAAGATATACATTCTTTGTGCCTTCTCATATAAATGGAGTCCAAACACTACTACACAGAAGAGCGAAATCTAAGCCTTTCATAAATACATCTCCATATTTTGTCTGGATTTTTTGGGAAGTATAGTGAGATTTTACTTCCTGGAAGCTTTTTTCCATGTCTACAGTTTGGAAGTATTCAGAAAACCACAGTCTAGCTGACAAGTACACTATACATTTCCAATGTATGCTCTGCTGTTTGGCTATTAAACCCACCACAGAAAATGTAATTCTGTTTAGTAGTGTGACCCTAATTATCACCAACAAATATGAATCCATTCAGCACAGGTAGGACTCACTTACTTGTTTCAAAGGTTTTCTAGGCAAATTTCTAAGGTACTGAGATATTCAGAGCAGTTGGAAAAAAATCTTACTTTTCCATTTAAGTGTCAGTATTTTTTTCAGCATTCAAATATAAACATTTGATTTATTTATATTTTGTGTTAATGTAGTTTATTTTGCTAGTTTTTACTTTCTTGACTTATTTGCATAAACTATAATTCTCTAGCTCTCCCTTGCTAGAAATCAGTCTGTTGTACGGCAAAAATCTTCCCTGGCTGTCTGTTTTCTGTTACTTCACAACATCTTTTTGGTTCTCTTCTTGCTGATTTTTCTAGTAAAAAAATATTTATTCTGTCACATGCAATTTTACACTTAGTATCTCAAAAACTCTGTCTCAGGATATTCAGTCTGTAAGCATTTGTGGGGAAGAGCTATTTGCTTCCATGAATTTTTTTCTTTGCTCTTTTAAACACACACAACTAATTTCTTATTCTTAGAATATGGGAAGCACGGATGCCAAGGAATTTTCCATAGAAAGAAACTTATTCTTGTTTGGCCAGACTTGCAGCACACCCAAATTGGTATAAATCCATTCAAGACAATGACTGACTTATTGATAATCTGTATGATGATAATCTAATGCATTTTAGTTTAATTATTCTATAACACAGGGAACATTGGTGAGTATGTATCATTTTGATCAATTCATATATCTCATGTTAAATACCTAAGGAAGAGGGATCCAGGAATAAATTTAGAGGCATCAAAACTCCATAGTCTTACACTTGTTTATCTTGGGAAATATAGGTTAAGGCTGGTTACCATAAATATCCTTTTCTGTACAACACTGTTTCTTCTGCCTCAAATCAAAAGATTGATGCCTTATTTTATGGTTGGTAGAGTTAGCCATTGTCTAAAGATTTTTTAGGAAGCCTAAATTTTCAGTGTCTGAAAAACTCCAGACAATAATGATAATTTTTATAAAGTGGAGACCTTTGATGGAAAGATTATTAATGAAATTCATATAATCTGTTGTTCATATTGTTTCCTATTTCACTAATAAGATGTCAAAAATGGTGCACTAAATTGACATTTGCAGGATCGAACTAGGATTTTATGAAGTTAGCTTTGCTCTTTTCAGATCTTGTTTTCAAGTTCTGTCAATGAAGAAAGAAACCTCAACAGACTAGAACACAACTTTACAATCTGTCTGCTGTGGGCTGTGCCAGCATGCTGACTTTTATGCTTCTCTTAAGGAGCATAGATTCAGTAAAAGCAATTATAACCACATGGGAACATTCAAGGCGAGCAAATAAGAGAATGAATTAGAAATGAAAGAACATGGAAAAGTGTCTTGCACAAAAATCAATGGCAATAGCAACTAGTGTTTTATAGGAATAAAACTGTGCAGATATCAACCACATCAGATAGTGATGAAAGGACAGCAAGTGACATTGCCGTACAGATGATGTGGAAAGGAGTCCAGTCAAATGATGCTTTCTGGATGAACCCAGCAGCAAACACAATCATGCTGTGCTGTGCTGTGCTGTGCTGTGACAACCTGTCACCCTTGTTGCACATTTGTTTTTTGTTCTCTTTAATTGCAAATGAGGATGACTGAGCACACCCAACCTTTTTGATCTGCTGTAGGCATTTGGTACTTCTTGGGAGCTGAGTTTGACTGTATGCCCAAGACTACCCAGGCAGCATGGGTGAAAGTGGAAATCTGGACACAGACAAGGAAACATGGTGAGGAAACATAGGCCCTTCCTTACTTTTGAAACCAATGGTGGTTCATGCAATAACTGGGTCCTTCCAGAAGTGGACATTTGAACATTCTATCATCAGAGGATGGACTGGAAATACTCCAGTGCCTGCTGCAGATGTGAAAAGGGAAACCCTATGAGACGGGTATGTATCTTAAGTAGATCAGAAAGTCCAGAAAGCCCAAGTAACTCATGGTCTAAGAGATTTTGGGATCCACAGTCTGGACATTGCTTTGCCTTCTTCATTCAAAGGTGAGAAAATGCCTACATGAACCAGGTTTGTGCAAAGCAGTGTCTTTAGCCATTCCCTCCCATGACAACTGTAAGTGGTAACAGTCCTTGCCCTCTCCAGAGAATGTGTGGTGTGTGATGGCATTCAAGAAGTCTCAGCACCACTGAGTATTCTCCTACCCTGAGGAGGTTCTCACCCTCCTTTCCATCATCAAAGAAAAATATCTGAACTGCACAGGTGCACTCACAGTAGTTCCTTCTTACCCTGTTCATGAATATTTAATTACTAAACCAAAAACTTAAACTGTTGCCAGCTAAATGATGCATTCTCCTCATTAGTTCTCTCCCCACCAAAAAAATCAAGCAAACAAAAAAAGAATTGTACAAACACAAGAGAAGTGGTGTAATCTTTTTATTTTTTCAGATAAAGAAAGAGATGAGACCCAGGACGTTCTTGCCGCAGTGGTGCCGAGGAGGGAGTTTAGCATGGAGATGGAACATTTAAAGTATTCTCCTGCTTTCCACATTTCATAGTAGTAGCAATGGATACATCTGTGTGGAATGAACTGGTTTCTCCCAATTCCCTGCAGATCTCCCTTATTCCCTTTGTAGCTGTGGACCAGTGGAGCAGACCAGTGGAGCCTGGGAACTTCACTTCAGGCTGCCAGACGTGAGTATGAGGAAATATCAACATAAAAACCCTGACAGGCAGCATACAGACCAAATAGACTTGAAGACCCAATCTTTGATTTCATTAAGGTTTTCTTACCCTTGAAAACATCTTACAATCTGTAAGATGTAAGAAAACAAGTTTTTAAGTCTCAGGCTGATCAGTAGAAATAGCTCTTGTTAAAGACAATAAGAAGCAGAAAAGAAGACTTCCAGAAATACTTACATTTGTACAGATCTCTTTGAAATGGAAATGTGCTTGCAGTACTAGGAAGACAACAATAGCTCTTATGGCATCTGGAAATTCCTCAAATAGCACTTAGGAGTTTTAAAATTAGTAAAAAGTTCTCCTTAGACACTACACATAAAAGCCTAGCTCCTGGAATTCAGTGGGAGTTTCATTATCAGTTCTAGTGTAATCTGTACTTCAATGTACAAGTATGAAGTCATAGAAATCAGAGATGGAAAAAGCTGTTCAATCATTCAGATAATGAATCATGAATAATAAATCATAAATCAAAATAATAAATCATAAATCATAAATCACAGATCATAATTAATCATAAATCATAAAACTATGAGGATATTTTCCTTTTTATTTTTATCCTCATAGACATTTTTTGGCATCTGAGAATATTTTGCAGAATCCTTCCTTCCTTCCTAACAATCAGGATGAATAAGGAAAAGGAAAATCAAAATACTCTTCAGCTGGGAGTATGATGATGCCTACTCATAAAATATTGTTTGAAAGCTTAGCAGATTTGGTCTATAAAATTCAAACTGATATCTACAGTCAGGTTTCCTAAAAGGGGTGGATAATAAGTTAGAGAGAGAGTGGGCATGGAAGTCAGGGTACTTTTATTCATATATTAGCAACACAGGAGATGAACATATGAAGACAGTTGAGTAGGTGCTCTAGTAAGGTTAAAGAAAGTGGAGCAAAGTGCCAGGTATATAAAGTTATTAAAATAGCAGGTCACCTGCAGAGATATTTTCAGAAGTGTCATGGCCCCCCCCACCTTTTGATCATGAGCAGGTCTGTCAGTCTGTGAGTGAATTGTGACTCTCTGTTGTGTAGTGTCTCTGAAGGTCAGGCTAGAAGACACTGAAGCAAATGCCTGTAAATCATGAGCGTCTTTCCTTTTATGCCTGTTGAGAGTTCACTGCATGGAGTGAGACTGGGAGGAAGCTTTAGGAAACTTTTTTCTGTATACTTATTCTGTTTGTTCTAATTTCTCCTTCATTATTTCTTGTCATACGGCTTGGTATAGTCTTCTCAACCCCTGGTGATATACCACAAAATCTTCCTAAGTTGGTGAAGCATAAGACAGATGGAAGATGGATGGTGAAAAGTGTGCCCTCAGAGGTGTGTGTAAGCACAAGAGGTGGCAGCAGCTCCTACAGGGCCCCATTACAATGCAGGTGGGATGCTCTGGTGCCCACATTCCTCCCACATTCAGAGACTGGTTCACTCCAGCAGTCTGCAAGTAAGCTCAGTATTACTTCCAGTCAGCTAATGTAAGCGAAGCTGGGAAACTGCAGTACGTAAGAAAAATGAATTTTCCTTTCTTGCTTGCTATTTTTGATGCTGAAGAACATGAAGGAGAGCTTGTGTAACAGCAGAACCAGGCTGCATTAATGTATTACCAGTTCTACTCTGTCCTCATATCACATCCCTCTTGCTTCCAGTTTTTAAACCTGGTTGTTTTCATTAGCGTGCAAGGTTTGTGTGGGACCCACAAGACGGATGTCTACACAAGGAATAAATCCCTAGCTTCTCTTTACTGCCAATACATTAAATAAAAAAAGCAAGCCAACAAACAAAACACTTTTTTTTGGGTGTGGTTAAATAATCGACTTTGAAATTCTACTTCAGGAAGACAGGATAAACACCTTCCAGGGGTCTCTTCCTCTGACTGTCTGAAAGAAGAGTTGGGTGACCAGCTCAGTGCATTTACACTGATGACACACACATGAAGTAAGAGGAAACCCAGCTAGGTACCTATTAAGACATCTATATACCCAGATGACATTCTCATTTGGAGGTGCTGAAATCAAGTCTAACAAGCCTGAAGTGAACCAAGAGCTAGAAATTGATTTATTTGTTCTAGACATTCAAATCTGAAAATTACACCTTTCAAGATTGCAGTGCAGAAATGCACTAATCTTTTTACTGTATTTTAGTTTTTCTAAGACAAAATACTATAGTTTTATCCCTTTAGGGCTACATCCTATATCTACAGATCAAGACCTAATGATATGGTGATCTGGAAATCTGTAAGATCTTAGATAAGAAGATGCAAACCATATGTTTGTCTTGCCCGTCAAATCCTGGAATTAAACTCATCTGAAAATGTGTGTTTTTTCCACTGCCATATGGGAGGGGTATATTCTACAAAACATAGAAGAAAATACAGGTCTAGGTTGAGATTAGAAGTCCCTGGTAAGAGTACTTTGCCTTGGAGAAGGAATGCATCATGAACATATCACTTGCTCTCTACAGTGGATATGAGCTTTTTTCATACACTTATTTAAGGGCCTGAACTTCAGCCAAGTGTCAATAATTTCCCAGTTTTCCTATCTTCTTAGAACAGTTGTGTTCTTTGGAGCTCTATAGTTTAATGTGTACTTGTTGGAGAGGCAGATCACATTCTCCAAAGCTTCCTGCATGTGAAAATGTGGCATAGCACTTAATGTAAAATACTACTTGTCAAGAACTGCATAGCAAATCACACATGATCTCTCCCTTTCCCAATTAAAAACCTACCTTTAAGAAATGTGGCAATAAACAGAGGCACATGGGCTCTTTGGCAGTCTGCCTGAAAATCCCTGCAGCCAATGAATAATGATTACACTACAGAGCATCTGCTATCCAGAAATAGACTGTACTGTCTCCTGAACCTGCTATTGTGTCTTTGGACACAACATGGTGGAGGTAAAGGTATTTTTTCTTCTGGTAGCAGTGAGGAGACAGATTTTTATTTAATTAAAGATGTGATTACACAAAGTTCAATAATACATAATGTTAGCAAAATATTAATATATAGAAACTATTTTGTTTCAGATTTTTCTATATGAAAGGTAAGTACTTTGTTATAAAACTAGAACAGTTTTTTAGTTCTAACAGAAAACTATTTTCCAGAGGTATTCTATAAAAAATTCAACATTGATTGAGATTAATGGCTTCCCAAAACAAAATTTTCAGGCAAGTTAATAAACACAGAGACCTGTCAGGACAGGTCAAGCCATTGCAAGGACTCTTTCTCCAGGGACTTAGCTGATAAATCAAAAGACTAGCTAGCCTACCTCTTTTACAGGCAGAGGCATCCAGAGAAAATGTTGAAGAGTCACGAGGAACAAGATTTCCTCCAGAAGGTTGGGTGGAAAGACCAAACCATAAAGAGTTGGACCAACTATAAATTGAAGAGAATGGAGAAAATTACTGTTTTCCCGCTTTTTGTTTGTTTCCTTGCATGTTATGAAGCCATAGTGCTTGTGACTTGAGTCTCATCCACAGAGATTTTCTTGTCTACTGAGCAAGGGAAATCAAAAGGATTCGCAATTCTTAGAACTTCAGAAAGAATATGATATTGTCAACTGAACTGAAATTTAAAAATTTTACCTATGGACAGCTAATTCCAATCTTTGCCTGAGTTTTGGCAATCAAGTAGAATTTAAGAAGCAAAAGATTGCACATTAGGAACCTGTCAGTAGGGGAGCAGCATTAATAGAAATGTCAGCTCAAGTCTCCCACATGCTAAGAGGCTCAGTTAAAAAACTTGTGGATATAGGATATAAACCTGAACATAATACATGCAAAAATGGCTAAACTTGGAAAAAGTTTCAGAAATTTTGGAGTTGGTGGATTCAGCTTTACTCAGAAATCCTAAAGAAAAAAAAAGAAATATGTATTCTGAGGCTTCATTTTTGTTTGCTTCCCAATGCCTTAGGAAGTGTGTTAATTTTAGTCAGGCTATCACAACTTGAAAAGATGTATGGAGGTGAAAAGGATCTCTGTTGTGTTGTGACAATGATTAAGATGTGAAAATGCAATTGATTATGCATTAACTGTAGCTTTTTCACTGACAACATGAAGGTCAGAATATGTAAAATTATGCATAGCTGTAGATACTGGCTGGATCAAAGTCACAAAGTAAGCAGACATCTCTGGAATCATGGATCCAAACTTCTTTGGGATAGTTTTTACCATATTAACTTCTTTGTGATTTTTATAAACAAAAAATTCACCTGGTCTTTCAGGGTTGGATATGTAGCCCTCAAGAAATTACTGAGATTTTGTAAGTCAATAAAGAGAGTTACATATTTCTTCATTTATTACAGATATTGAGGAACTGAAATGATAGTCCTAGCTTTAATACACGAAATGAAATTTATCCTCTGACATATAAGCTAAAGCAAAAGTAAAAAAGCATGTAAAATGGTAGAACCGTTTATAGCTTTCTGATTCTTCTCCTTATGAGGAAAGTTACTTATTGCAATTGTTTTCTCTTAGCATCATTCTCTTATTATATATCAACCTTGGTTCAGGCATTTTGATACTATTGTCCCACATCAAACTAAACATTACTTGGCAACAGGCAAGGACAAACAGATAGGCTTACAATTTGTTTTTATAATTAGCTACTGTGTCAGTGTGAAAGCTAGGATACATGTCCAAGGTATATGATCATGAAGTGCCATGCAAGGCTACCTGCTAGGCTCATTCTCAGCATTAACCATCATGAACAAATGGGTACATAGCAGGGTGTAATCTTGGACTTGGCAAGGGCAATTTCAATGTTTAAATTTTTCATTACTGAAGCTGCTTCTAGACATTTAAGGGGACATGGACCATGGCAGGGCCCCACAGAAAGTTAGAATCATCCCACCTATTTCAGATTGTTGGCAATGCTGCTTAAGTTACAGGCAGAGACTTTCTAAATTTCTCTTTCTGTCAGTGGAGAGAGAAAAGTTCACTGCCATTGGCAGATGTCTAAAGTTAGGGGGGATGAGTGAAAGCACAACTGTTTCCAGGCATAAGCAGGGTGGCATGTATTGTTTTCACATCTTTCCACATATATTTCCATAGAAGGAGAGCTCACATAAGGTGCAATTGAGCTTGTGCTACTACAATTCAGACACCCGCCCTCCACTTCCCACCCACAATGAATAGATGCTGCCCATTATACAAAAAATCCAAATTTATGAGTTACATGCCAACTATCTCCCTACAGCATTTCCTTTTGTAGACTGAAAATTATGCCAGAGTGGTCTTCATGCATGGTAAAAGGAATTTTCTGAGCAAAGAGGAGATTGACAGTGCTGGGAACAGATATGATGGGAGCAAATAAGCTGGTCATTGGTATAGCTGCTACTCTGGGAAACACCGCTCAGGGTTCTGGTACAAGAGGAACTTTAGGACCTTCTTAGGTCTCCACCAGCCCACCCAGGAAATTCACCACTAAATAATGCATCTTAAGCTGGGTGAAGCTACACTGCAGTTTTAAAATATGTTTCTGTTTAATATGGGAATGTGCTGTGTTGGGCTATTTGACTCTGTTGATTTCTTATGCCTTGCAAGAGCTTAGGAAGTAATGAAAACATATTTAGACGTTCATGTATAGATGAGTTTGTATATATATATTATGCAAAAACGGTATTCTGGATTTGATAGTTTCTGTGGGTGAAATTTCTGTTCTCATCTCACAGAGATTTTGTACTACATTAAATTGCATGATTGATACAACAGGACACATCAAAAAACCAGAGCCACATTATTCAACTTCACCTCTAGAAAATTTAGAGATTAGTTTTGTATTTTGAATCACATGTGACCAAGTAATTATGTAGATGTTTTACTCCAAACACATTCTTCAAAATGTTTAAGTTCCATTCTTTGTCAGGGTTTTGTTTATATTTATGCTTTTGTCCTTTACCATGAATGCATCCAGTCAATATTTTCCTGATGGCAGAACCTCTCTCTGTAATGTGCACATTTGTTTTCTTGAAAATGCAATGAATTTGAGACACTTTCAGTAAAACAAAGAAGTGTTCTGCAAATTCTCTCAATTCTTGACAGCTCTGCCCCAAGGACAGGACCATTGGGCTCCCAACCTTGGGCAATTGTTTTTGTCTGAGAACAGTGAACCATCAGAAACTCCTGTTAGTGCTCAGGAAATGTGTTGATTTCTATAAAAAATCTGCAGGATAGAGAAAGACATTATTTGGGTTTAACCATTATTTGGCCCAGTATTGATCACACACTAAAGGAAATCTTGTGACATTCCCCTCTTCTTGTTTTCCTACAAAGCAGTAAAACCATTTCCTTATTGACTCTAGCCACAGATATTTAATAACTCTAGACTCATGGCTTAAAGTTTCGGATCATTCATTCTGTCATTTTGATTCATAGCATGGTGGAGATAAGGGGTAAGGTGTTTAAATACTTCAGTGATAACAGGAGGGTTGCAGAGAATCCAGTTCTGTTTCACTGGGCTCAACAGAAAGCAGAACACTTTTCTGGAGCTTAGAAAAGGACTATAAATACTGTGTTTTTGTGTGTCAAAACAGACAGGTCTGTTTTGCCAGCTGATTCAGGTTACTTGGCTATTTGTATAACCAGGCACTTGCAGCTCCCTATCTTTTATTTCTCTGATCTAAAGTAGCCATAACTTGCAAGCATGGATTTATCACAGAGGTGAGAGGAGAGAGTTTTAGTTCTCTGAGCCATCGATCTGGGCAATATGTGCCCCTGTATTACACCAAGCAGCTACGGCCACACAGTTGTGCAGCCTCTCCATTCGGATCAGTGCTTCAACTACTCTGTCTTAAAAGCATTTCCCCTCCAGACCCCTCACCCCAGCTGCCTCTGTGGGTAAGATTTGAACAATAAAATGAAGACAACTTCCAGCTAGTTTCTATATACTCTTGTGCCCCCTTGCAGAAGGGATTTGGGCAATTTTAAAAAATGTCATTATAAAAAAGTCATGGTAAACATTTTTCTTTTCTTCCTAAATGGCTGTAAAGGGAAGCAAAAGTGGGCAGCTTAGGGACTGATACATGCTGTGCCTAACAGCTAGAGTTTTATGACCTCAAGAAACTTGGAATATTTATGACTGTGCATACTGGCCTGAAAATCAGGGTTACTGTCAGCATGATGTGAATTGGTTGAATATTTAATATTGAAAATTTGGCCTTAAAAAGTGGGGGCCAGTTTCTGTAAAGAAATACACCTCTTCCAAAGCAAACATTGTCCCTGTTCTCAAAGTATAGAGTCACCACACGCAGGAATCATCATGTCTGTGCTAAACGTGTGCTAGAGGGAAAAATGACAGAATTCCTACTTAGGCCTGAAGAACCAAAGATATGGGCGGACATACTTTTATTCAACCATCTAGAATAGTTTATCAGTTTGTTGCCCTGCCAATTTGTTAAAACAAGTTCACTAGAGCTTACTGCTACATCCCATACAGTGGAATGACATGAGTGTTAAACAGAAACACAGTTCAGAATATATTTTGAAAGCAGACTTTGCAATGCCTGATATAAATTTATCCTCTGGTGTTCTTTTTTACTTCATTAACTTCAACATATTCACGACAAAAGGGATAAGGCAACAGAAAAGTGGCCAAATAAATGGGGCTTTCACAAAAGAAGATGCTGCCTTGTACCTCTGTTTGAATAGAACTGGCCCATCATGCCAGCTTGGCAGCCTTGGGCTATTCCAGAACGTCTAGACTTTCTTATTAAAGATATTCTATTTTCTGACTTTTGCCAAGATTAATAAAAACATCTAAACTTGCATAAAATGACAAACGGATGCAGTAGAAGGGGGAAACTAAAAACAAACTCCTTACCCAAACCCCAACAATTGACATCAGTGCTGGGCAAAATAATTGAAATTCTTAAGAACAGATGTTACTTCAAATTCACAGGCACAGATCAGTGTTTCAAAGAGTAAAGAAGTTTATCATTTAAAGATTGTATTGGAACTCAGGAGCCAAGCAGCTACAAGCAGAAGAGATGCTATATTAGGATTTGGTGAGGCTATATGCCTGGATTCATAGATGGTGACTCCTATGTACCCATTAAATGTTCTTAAAAAAGTTACAGGCTGTATGGAGATTTAGAGTCATTTTCTGTGGTCATAGGCAAACAGCACAACTAGTTTGCTAGCATTTCAGATTTTCTGCATCTTGTTTTAAATTCTTTAGATTCACTGTACTATATAAAAATGTGATAGTTTGCATATAGGGAGTTGTGGTTTTGTTCAGATCTGTGGTTTTTGCATCCTGGAAGTCTTGTTTTGAGACCAAATCTGGTCATTCCAAATTGATTACACAAAAGCTATAGAGTAGGTTATAATTTCCATGGTGTGTGTAATATGTGGTGTAGCTGATTGGGTACTCAAAAATTGTGGTAGACCCTCCAGCTTGCTAACTTCCTAACTCAGCAGATCACAAGCTTTTATATACATATATGTCCCGTAACAAGGATGGTGATGTTATTACTGTAGGTCTAATTAGATATCCTTTAATGTTGCTTTCACTCAAAAATCTTGGAGATGCATTTCATCCGGATTTGGTTCTTTTCCAGATTTGTTAAAAAGGAAATAATTATTCTGTATCTCCACCACAATTTAAAAAATAACACTAAATACTTGCAGGACATTGCAGACTGAAGGGAATTAAAATAAAACCTCATTGGGAAAAGGAAACTTACACCAAGTTACAAAAAACAAAACCAAAACCCTGCATGAGTAATTGGATCCCAAAATGTAATGAAGTGTTGGCTGAACGTTGTGCTACATACCAACTACTCCCTTTAACAAGATGAAATCTGAAAGCAGTGGAAACATTGATCAGAGTTTCAGCACAGAAATGATAATGTAAGAACAAGGAGCTGTATTTGAAGTATGCTTCCCATTTATATATATTTTTAAGTTAAACATATTTTTTAAGAGACCTATTTTTTTTGTGAGCAGCTATGAATCAGAATGGAATAAAAGCCTCAAATAAAATCTACCAAGGGCTTGAGGGAACTGGCAATTCACATTAGTAGAACATTTTTCCTCCTAAGACAGTACTGGCACTTGGTAAAAATTAAGAAGAGAAAGAGGAGATACAAAATATTATTTACATTCTCATAATGAAATTGAGTTGGACAATTTTTGATTGAAATACAGTGTCTCACAAAAAATACAATAGAATAATAGATTAATTTGTTTGTAGTCACTGGTTCTATTGATAATAGAGGCTCAGTTTGTCATGCCCCTGGAAAGAGTCAAAGATGAATGAATACATTTGAAAGAGATTTCCCTCTGCTTTTCTTCTCTCCAGCTCTGGAGTTTCCCATGTTGTGTAGGGCAAGAATGGATTAAGCAGAAAGTGAAAATGGACAAGATTGCTGCAGGCCAGGCCTCCCAAGGTGTCAGCAGAAAACCCACTAAGTGTTTAACACAGCACACACTCACGAGAGTGGGATGCTGAAAGAAAAGCAAAATTTTAAGTCTCAGCTCTGTAAGTGAGGAGCAGTTGCAGGAGTGAAGGAGAAGTAAGGCTGTTCTATGCATTCTGCTCAGGAATCACTTCCGCACCTATATTCCAGCAGACAAAGTAACACACCAGTAACATGGGACTCCACTGTCTGTCCTTTCTGTAAAAAGGAACTTCAGTATCTTATGTCAGTGCCTGGAGATAGAAAAATATATAAATTTAGGGAGAAATACCTGCTTTAGGTCCAGGTTTGCTTTACAAGGTCCTAAAATTCACTGAGGTCTAAAATTTCTCTGTATTAACAGGCTGTTATTTAAAGCTTGAACTCCATTTTTTAAAATTGAGACAAACACCAAGTCAGAATAATTTGAGCTTCTCCTCATTGTCTATTCTCACCACAAGTTAGTGCTATTTGATTCTTTGATTCAGTGTAGTTGTAGCCATCCCAGGAAGAGGGATCTTGCCATGCTCTTTGCTCAAGTGTGGCACATTAAAATATCCCCACTGAAGTGATTAGATCTCCTCTGAATTTTACTGGCTGGCTATGTGGCCACAATGCTTCTTTTCAACAGAGAATAAAAGCAAGTGGACTTATTCCTGTACACTGCAGGCCTTATTTCATTATCAGAAATTGCCCTTGGTTTGATAATTTTGAATTTAATCTTGCTAAGATCAGGAGAGGTCAGATGTATAGGTATTGTCAGACATCCAGGGCTCAATTTTCCTAAACATCCCTGGGAGCATCCCTCCCTTTCCCCTGCCCTTATCATCTGGACCGTGTTGTGGTCCAGAAATGTCTGATTCTCTTGAAGATCCTATTCTTATCTGCCAGTCCTCTGTAGCAGATATCCTCTCTCAGACAGGGTAAGCTCTCTGGAGTGACACTAAGTATCTGTGCATGAGCAACTGAATCAAACACATTAAGACATTTATCACAGGATTTTCAAAAGTGTTTTGTCACTCATCTGCTACTAAAAGGCACTGGAGATTGATTTGGATCATTATCATAATTAGAAACCTAAATAACTGGTCTTAATACTCTAACCTGTCACCATACAGCAATTGAATATCTTGCATAATGGCTGGCACACATCCACTAGATAGTCTGCCAGACACCAGAAAAGGTATAGGAGAGTATCTATGGACAGGATAAACCACAGGACCTGAAAATCAGCACACAGCTGACTATGTTTAGGGAACAGTTTTATTGCCATATAAAAGCGTTATAAATATCCATTAGTAATATCAGCCTGTTATTGCAGAAATAAAGAATTATGTATAAACTTGACCCATTTCGATTATCAAACCTGAAAGTTTTAAACATGTTTTTAATATATTCTCACTCTCTGCCAAGGCTGTAGCTCTGCAGAGTTTCTTCCTCACCATTTCTCACTGATGCAAGTTTCCCTTGTGTGGGATAGGGTGATATCTTGAAAATATAGGCTTCTTTTGATGAGGTTGAATAAAGAAACTGTGTTCCTGAGTACTGTCCCTTATTTCTGCCACCCTGACCTGCCTGCCTTGGCCCCAGGGATGTCAAAAAAATCTGGGAGCACAAGCCAGGCTTCAATCCCCTTAGAAATGTGTAAGAACAGTTGTAGAAAGAAGGGAACAAATAACAGTCCACAAAACCACAGTAGAATCCCTTCTCTTTTGTTCTTGCAAGAAGATATTTTTATCCTGGAAAAATGGAGCCATTTACACCACAGGAGTAATATAAAGCAAGCAAAGTCTACCACTTGAACAGATAGATCCTTGCATGAGTGAGAGACATGCCTTGTTTCTTCACCTCATCCCTTGGACTTTACCCCACTCTTCGGCTGCAGTGCATTGCAAAGCAAGGGTCAGCTGTGGAGCAATATTTCCTACCATCACCACTGCTAAATCAGATTCCCTCAGATGAGGATGTCTGTACAGAAGAAGGAAGCTCTGTGACTTTCCTCTCTGTAATAGGCAGAGCACTTTTCCTCTCCAATGAGACCATTTTCCCAGCTGGCATAAAGTCATTGGTTTTGCTGGAGCTCACCCAATGACACACAGATGAAGAGCTGGGCCAAAATAGAGTCACAAACATCCAGATGAATAAATGTTTTAAAACATTTATACCTAAGGGAGAGAAACTGAGGACAGAGAGGATTAGCTGTGCTCCAGGCATTGAATGTGTGGATAAGTGAGAGTCACTATTAGGGATCCAACCGTACCTTTCAGGCTGTGAATAGGGTGTCCCTCACCTCTGGGTTTTCTTCTCTCTTTTCTCCTCCCCCCACTACAACATGTTTGGCATTTGGAAGTTTTGAAGTAATTTCCTCCTTTGGCCTCACCTGGGATCTTTGCTGTCCCAGAACCTCCTTCTGACCTCAGTGTTGTGTTTTCATTTAAAGTCGGGGATGTCTATAAATGTCAGCAGTACAGGGCAATTAGAACTTTGAAAAGGGCTGTAACATAAACCAGCATTATAGTGAAATGGATACCGCCTTAAGCTGCCTGAAATTCACTTGCTGTTGGAAAGACAATATCCTGCCATTCTCCCATGGTGGCCTTCAATTGAACACATTTGGCTGAGGGTTGACTCATTATTAGGATAAGTCTCTGCATGGCTTGAAACAATGAAGAAACACAGGGAGAGAGAAGCCAGCAAATTGGGCTGGTAGTTAGCCAGCACTAAGCAGAAATGTGACACTGGATTAGGCCTTAATAGCTGTCTGTGGTGCTATCTGTGAAATCCAATGCTCTCCTTGTTTCCCTGCATTGCAGGCAGAAGCATGTGGTTAGATGTTGAATGAAATCCCCCCTTCTTTTTTTCTTTACTTTTTTTTTTTTACTAATAGCCTCTAACACATACCTTTTGTAACTCTAAAAATAAACAGCCATCAAAATAGCAATTTTGCTCCTTCGTACAGTGCCTTTTTCTCATATGTCATTGCACTGTGTTAATTTATGGTGTTTCTGTGTACCTCTGCTCTTGTCCCTCCAGTGCACATGTGCTGCTTTCCCTAGCTGCTCCAGGTTGCTATATATAAACTCTAATTCTGCCTCAACATCAGGTCCATTAAAGTTGTTCAAACACCCTCAAAACTCAACATGCTCTCTCACTGTGAAGGGGAAGGAGAAAAATTTTCTGCACAAAAAATGTTCTGAATTCATCACAACTATGTTTCATTCTTTTTGTGATGCAAACTAATGCAAAAGCAATATGGCAACACTCCCTGAGGAAGTGGGAGTACATGTTCAGGTCAAGCAGAGCAAGAAGACAAAAGCTCCAAAGAGACCTGTTCAATGGATTTTCTTGCAAATACCTATATTTCTGCGGAGAGATTTCATGGAACCTGTCTCTCTGCTCCTAAGGCAACATTTCATGTTACTGCACTTTTTTATATACAAAAAATGTGTACAGGAAGAATTTTGCCAATTTTCTGACAGGGAATTTTGAAAAGAGATTTTTCTGAATTATAAATGTTTGGTTTCACACACTGCATTTTTTCCTTCTTAAACCTGGTATGGAAACACAGATCCATGAAATATGCCTGAGAATATAATCATGCTTTACTGCAACTCCTTGGAATTCAGTCAGCTCACAGATCCTGCCCACTACCTAACAGATAGGAATGTTTTTTTTATGGTACCTCGACTTTTCTCAAAGGTCCCACACTGCACATTCACCTACACACCTTTAATCACAATCAGATTGAGGTGTTCTGATGTAAAACTTTGAAGAGATTCCCAGCAGACTTTGGGTCAGCTTGTGAAGCTCTTTGAAAGGACGCTTCAGCAAAATGGCAGGATTTCAGCAGAGCCGACACACCCAACAGGGGCTGTCTTGTGCTGGTTGCTGAGCACTGTGCTGTGCTGTCCCACAAGTGTCCCTGGCCTCACACTGCAAGGATGTGCATGCTGAAAAAAGCAGGTACATAGATAAGTTGTAAGGGCAGAGTTCAGAGCACTTCCAGTCAGTATGATGCCATTTTTACATCTGTAATTAAACTAGTCCTCTACATGAGATACACAAACAGGTCACGGCCTGTGAAATTGTCAGAGGTGTCAAGGGAAAACCAAAGTATGAGGTTGATGCTGCAAAGAATGTGTAATTTACTACACAATGATCAGTGCAAGTTCTTTTTCCAAGCAGAGATCACTCCCTAGAAGCAAATCTTTGTGGCTCCATAGGGTATAATATGGCTGTTCCAGCACATTTCTAGTCACCCTGAAATGTTTTGCAAACAGCATGGTGTGAAAGTTTTATCTCTGACCTTAGCTGTCTTGTGATGAAACTTAAAGCATGCACAGTCTCAAGTAAATATGTTGTTTACATAGGAAGCATGCCTGCACAGCAAGCAGTACAGTGCTATGTACCTCATCTCCACAAAGGTCAAGTCCACCTTTGGGAAACAGGCAGGAATGCAAAAAGACTATTAAATTTGTCTAAAAAATCTATGTTGACAGCTGAAGAGAGAGAGGCAAATGACATCTGGAACAGGAAGAGCTTGAAATTTATATAGCTTATATATATATAATTTTTTTCAGATATAAAGTGTAAGTAAGCCTTTAGACATTTTTTATGTACTCTTGAAGGTTGTATAACCTACCGACTCCAATCCCTAGCCTGAACAATACTTGAGTTATATTCCACTATGGAAGATATAACTCCTGTGTTACATCTCCCACTACAAGAGCCCGGCCAAAGCTACACACAAGATGGACCCAAGATGGTCACAAGGTGGATGACTGGTCACAAGTTTTCACACTTTTGTAAGTTTTGGTCCATTTACATATTGGGGTTAATTGTCCAATTACAGCTTCATGTTATTAAGTCCCATCCTCCCAGTTTTCTCTCCTCAATTTACCATTGTTTATACTTTTTTGGGCCTGAAGCTGTAATGGTGTCCTTGGTTCTCGGGCTGGAAAAGGATTGTTTTGCCTACATGCACTGTGAAGAGAACTTGCTAACACTTTGTATGGAGTTCAGAGTCACACACAAAGGCAGTACAGAATCTGGAAAATATGAAAGCTAACACTTAAGGCATCAATATGAAGGACAGTTTTATTCAATATAAATAAGGGCACCTCTGAGGAATATTCATTTACTGCTTTGCTTTGACTATATTTAGTTTCCTCATTGGGACAAAGACATTCAACCACTGGGGTAAATTCTGCACTCAGTTATCACAGTTTAAAACCTGATTATTCCTTCAGCAAAAAGCCATCATTTGAGCCTTACAAGGGCATCATTGAGAAGAGAATTCAACCACAATTTACAGTATTTCTCACAATACCAGCTCTATATTAGCCACAAAAACATCTCTGAGATGCTTGGATTAGTCTCAGTGGCAAATGAAAACAGGTAATCCCTTCTTTAGAGATGATTGTGTGGGACAGTTTATCCCCCTTCCATGTGAAAACTTCCATAGGGCTCTTAACCATCTTCTGACTTGAGACTCTAGTTCTAATCCTTCCTACATGACTTTAGACCACAGTGAGTACAAGCCAAGCCCAAATCTGTATATAGCAAGCCACAAGATTGTGCACCACCAGTTTGCAGGCCAAACGCAGAACAAAATGTGGGATGCCCATAGACCACCTGATTGCCTTCTGGAATGCCCAACATAACAGGCAGCAGAAAGGGCTGCAACTCAAGGGACTGTGTCAAGGAAGATACTGAGACTACTTCTGCCTTCTCAGGGGAATATTTGCAAGTGCTCCTTAAGGAAAAGTGGGCTGAATTTCTCTGGAGAAGAGAATGTTCCTGTGAGACTTTATAGCAGCCTGCTTGTTTCAGGGGTGCTGGATTAGATGACCTTTAAAAGCCCTTGCCAACCCAAACTATTCTGTGATTCTATGATTCTATGATATATCAGCATAAAATGTTAGTCATCATACCAAAAAATGTATACAGGCCTACTGTTATCTTGTGGTTAAAAATCACACAAATAGGGAAAATCATATCCATTTCAGTTATGATCTCATTTCTGTACATGCTGCATGTACCTTGTTCATAGCAGCTGACTGAACACACATGAAACAGAAGAATTATCACCAAGTTTACAATCATATTTGTCACACAGATAAATTATCTGGTAGATCTATATCTGTATTACCGAACCAGAGTACAAAATACATGTGTCAATGTGTTTGGGGAAAAGTTATGCACAGTTATGTCACTGTGCAAACAGTGACATAAACCACTTATATTATACTTATAAACCACTTATACTTTTATTTGAAGAAACTGAAATGTTATATTTGAATATGTTATGCAGAAACCAAGTAAATACTTTAAATAAATTCTTCTTGGCTTCTGCATTCTTAAACTGAAAGGTTTGCTTTAAGCAAATCATATATATTGTCTCTGGTACACTTTAAAAAGACAAATAATGAAGGGAGGTAATATACATACTTTAATCTTTTCTCTCATAAGTCTGGCTACTAATGCTCAAGAATGCAAGATAAAATGAATGAAAGCCTACTTTGGAAACCCTGAGCAAATTCCTTGCGCACCACACTGGCACTTTATTGCAGAATCAAATTTATTGCAAAGATACTTTATCTTCATTACTGGTGACAACTTTACCTTTTCATGCCTTGCAATCTTCTATTTAAGTCTTTAAATTCAGGTATTCTTGTTTCTCCAGACTTAGGTGCACATGTAGTTTAACAAATTACAGAAATAATTTATCTGGGAAGAGTCAGAGTATATTTTTTACTTACATCTCGTTCAGAGTTGTCAGATAGGCACAGTTAATGCAATGTGTAGCAGTCTGGTCCACAAGGTACCTGTGTGAACACTAAACTCACTGTGTGCTGTCTGTGTGGTTACGTGACACTGCTGACTGCAACACCGTGAAACAAAATAGAAGCCAGTTGCAATGGACTTGTACCAAATAGTCTTCAGCTATCACATACCAAGACAGACAGCACTGAATTGGGGAGCTGAACAGTGATTTGTCTTTGAAATCATCAGTGTAGTAATCTAGCACTGTTCAAAGGCACCCAAGCTTGGGTTCTGGTTGACAAAGTGCAGCAGAAGTTGTAGGTCTGCTGCTCTTAGTGAGTGAGGAATTTAAACCAGTGCCAGAGAACTATAGGAAATCACAGAAGTAAATGACCCTCTAGAATCCTGTTTATGTCTTTAATAGGATGGCTGGAGAGGATGAAAGAGAACAGAAGCCAGAAGGTGGGAGATATGTATACCTGAAAGCAGGGCAGGTGGAAGGAAGCTGCAGAGAAGCAGTAGCCTGAGGCAGTGCTACCTGGAGGATAAAGCACAGGGGCATTCATATCCCACATAGGAGAGAATATGCCCACTATGGCTGTCCTGAGGACAGGAGGGGAAAGGGATACAGATGGGCAGAGAGGGGGATAGAGGTATTCAAGGGACATGACCAAGGAAGAGAGCAACATAAATTCATACTCATTCTGTGAAATCTTTTTGGAGAGAACCTAGGTATTACAAACATCAGCTGAAGGGAGGAGTCCAAATTCAGAACAAAGCAGGAGAGGCAAAGACACTGAAAGGTGGGTGTGAGGGGTGGAAAGAACAGAAGAAAAAGGAACTGGAATCTGTGTTTGGACATGAGAAAGAAGCCCATGGGATGATGTCTGGGGAAATGGGATTATTGTGCTGGGGAAAGGGAAGGAGATTTGATGGAGATCAGCCTAATGGCATCATGGTGATGAGCTGTGGGGAATGGTGATGGCAGAAGTGGACAAAGGGTTCAAAAGTAGTAAATGGGAAGAGTTTGTGGAAAAAGGTGAACCTGAAAATTCAATGATTTTTTTGCAGAAAAACCTCATCAAGTTATGTCGCCTGTTGGAAGGCTGCTTACGTCCAATACAGGAGAAATATGGAAGAACAGTATCTCTCCTCTTTCTTATGACAGCTGTTCCCTGCTAAGACCCCAAAATTTTCTCATTTCACTGTTTTTCATCATGTAGAATACGTAATATCACACACTAATTGGACTTTATCTGACAAAGGTTCCAAATTTGAGCTTCAATAAATAGGTATGGCAGAGCTCACAACTAATTTTTTTTCCCCATGCTCTTTAGTAAGTTTGTCTGGGATCTTTTAGCCAAATAAAAGACATGTTCCATGGTCTGGATACCTTATAATCTAGGTGGGATTTGAATGGGAGTTCTGGTTTCAGGACAGTCATTCCTCCAGAACATCACACGACATTTTTCACAGTCCACAGCTCTGGACCAGATTTGAAGTCTGTCTCTTAGTGGTGAGTATATCAGTTTGAATCAGACCTGGCACATTTTTGGATCCGCCTGACAGATTGTTCTGTTCCTCTCTTTTGTGAGATGTAGCAAAGCGAACCACAGGGATCAAGAGTACTGTTTGCACTGAAACAGCTCTCTGCATAATTCCAGCTTGCTGAAATACTAAAGGTAGTTGAAGAGGTCTCAAGGAGCAGGGGACCTCTCAAACACTTGTGCCCTATTTGCTGGCCTTGTTGCCAGTGCTTGTGTTCTGGGAGGAGAGATGGGTCAAATGCTGTGAAAATAAAAATTTAAAAAAAGAGAGTGAAAACTACTTGACTGGATTCTTCTGCCCTTTCTGTCATATGGTGTTCATGGGGATCATGGTATCGATGGGGATTGTGGCAGAGAGCAGGATCATTGCATTCCTTCTTCCATTGCCTCTAAAATGTGCTAAAATACATTAATGATTTATACCATGGTCTCTGTGGTAAGATTAAAAATCACCATATATTTAGAACTGTTATACCTGAGATGCTGATGGTTTCTATTTCAAAGCACATTAAAACCTATAGCACTGATGCTCGTGGCAGCCTGGACCTCAGTAAGCTCATATTACATTTATAACTACAGCCTTCCTTTTGTTTCCTTTTTTGTATAGCATATACATGACATTTTATTTTTATGTTACAGTTCAGGAAGTCTTTTAGCGAAACCTCATGGCTAATTTTGGAGGACTGAAGACATCCAAACATTACGTACCCAACCACTCCAGCCACCTGCTACATCTACATGACAGAAGCAGGGAGGTGGTATCAGCCTGGATTTGATACTTGCCTTTTGTAACCAGCATGTGAGAAACTGAAGGAACACCCACATGGCTCATGTGTGCATGGCATGCTAGCAGCCTCTCCTGGGTACAAATGTCATCTCTGTTTACCATTGTAAGTTCAAATGTTGGTTACAATAGCATGGTTGGTATTGCTACCTCAGAGATGAACTCTGATCAAACTTTTTGTGGTTTCCAGTTGCAGCTGGTTTGTGTTTCTCTTCTCTTAAAGTCTTGAGAGAGGACAGGTGTGGGATTTTGTACAATACTCACCAGTTATAATAATGTTTATATGAGAGGGGAGACATTTATTAATGTGCTACCACTTCAGCAGCACGTATGTAAACAGAAACCCCAGCATGCCAGGGGCTGCATGAGGAGGTGTCTGACAACAGCACCTGTCCCCAGGGAGCTCTCAGCCCAGCCTGCAAGAAGAAACTGCTGGAGAGTCATAGGAAAAGTCCCTGTGTAGGTCACTGGAAGAGATTGGATCTGGGGAAGGCAAATCCATTTTCTCAGATCTTGAGTCACAGTACAAGTTTACTGTCACTGGGCAATGACAACCAGCCCCTCAGTAACTCAAAGAAATTATTCTGTGGGAGCACAAAATAACCTCACTCATCTTTAAGTTAATTAAACTCCTATCTCTTTTAATTAAAACTGTAGCCCAACTCCAAAATTAAGTTTGTATCCTGAAATGACAAATTAACTTACTTGTCTTACAGCTACTGAAACAAAACATTCAGATTTTAGAAATGCCAACATCTTCTCTTCATCTTTTTGAGTGGAGCAAGTCTATCAGGTCATAGTTGCATTATGAAGTACATAAAATTTATATTTGCCAAAAATGCATTCACTTAGGTCTACATATAGCCTTTGAGATTCTGGATTGAAAGAAACAAAATGAAACATTATGTTTAACTTTTTAAAATGTATGGTATAGAATAAGAATCATAAAACGATAGAATGGTTTGAGTTGGAAGGGACCTTAAAGATCATCTAGTTCCAGCACCCCTGCTGTAGGAAAGGACACCTTGCACTAGACGTGGTTTCTCAGACCCCTGTCCAACCTGACCTTGAACACTTCCAGGGATGAGGCAACCTTCTGTGGTCATCCAGTTCCAGTGCTCACCACCATCATAGTGATGAATTTCTTCCTAATATCCAAAGTAAACCTGCCTTCCTTCAGTTTAAAGCCATTCTCCATGGTGCTATCACTACTTACCCTCTCTCTCCAGCTCACTTGTAGGCTCCTAAAGGAGCCTACTACAAAGCCTGCTACAAAGTGTCCCTGGAGCTTCCTCTTCCCTGGCTGAACAACCCCAACTCTCTCAGCCTGTCTTCATAAGAGAGGTGCACCAGCACTCTGATGATCTTCATGGCCCTGCTCTGGATGTGCTCCAAAAAGTCCACATTCTTGTGTTTGCATCTGCAGAGCTGGATGCAGCACTCCAGGTGGAGGGAGTCTCACAAGAGCAGAGGGAGAATAACCTTCCTCAAACTGCTGGTCACAAGTTCTTTGATGCAGCTCAGAGTAGCAAGTTTACAAATGCTGGTATTTTTTCTAGAGGTGAACTAATCCACATTAAGTTACTGGAAATCAGCAGCAGCAAGGATGTCAAAGCCCAGGAGGATGGGAAACAGACAGGTAAGTCAGGTATTTTTGTGAGAATTACCTTTCAGTAATTCAACAATTTCAGGCCTTCAGGTCATTTTATTTGTCTAAGAGCAGAACAAGGCAAAAGGTAACATTTTCCTTGGGGAAGGGGCTCATCTGTAATTAGAACATGGAAATTAGAACCCTAGTTTGTGAAGATATAGTGAGGCAAATAAACAGCTCCACACCCTTCCAATTGGATATGTAGCATCTTGCTGTGTAAATAGGGACCAAGGTGTTTTGGGTAAAAAGCAAATAAAGAAGTATATGAAGAATAGGAGCTGCCAGATTTTCACTAAGTCAGGCATTGACTGGGCTGTCAGCACACCTGTACATGGGTAAGGCAGGGTCTGAAGAGACCCAGGGATTTAGGAGAGCAGAGGCTGGACTGTGAGTTATGACTGGCTGATGGGCAGTTAGAGGGAAACTTGCAAAGATTAAATGAGACTTTCAGTATGACTGTGTTATCCTAAGTCTGCTAGGATTTCTGAATCCTTTAGCAAGGGTGAAAAACACCTTGTCACAGGTGTTAAAACTGACATTTTTTTGGTTTGGGAGCCAGCTCCCCATCTAGTCATATAGTGAAGCAATATTATCTCTTTCTGTGATCATAATATCATATGCTGTGTCTTGTCTGTGTGCTGTTCTTCAAGCTCCCCCTTGTCCTGTGTTCCAGAAAGAGCTGGTAACTCTTACATATCTTAGTCAGAGGTAGATTTGGGAACATAAGTGGTAAGGACAGTTCTAGACAGTTCCCTTTTCAATATGCTCAGCGAGGGCCAATGCACACATGCAGTGCTGCAGCTGTCCCATGCCCATGCTGTAGTTAGTGGGGAGAAGCAGGCAGTGGCTCTGGGGAAAAGCAGGGATGAGCACTGAGGTGCTGCTCCCAGTCTGTGTCACTGAGTGGGCTCCTGTGGGCCATGGTGCGCAGGGAAGGCCTCACAGAGCTGTTGTGGGACCTGGCTGTGTACGACAGTGTGGGTTTGGGTGTGAAGCAGAGCATCAGTTTCAAACCCAAGGCTTCTTCTTATTCACCGAGTGTCATCCATCTTCACACCACACTCTCTCAACTGCCAAAAGCAGCCCCAAATATCGCTGCTCACCCTCTCCCACTGGATAATGTTGGTATTCCAGTCAACCTCTTCCAGAAATGAGTGTATCATCAAGCAGATGAAGCTTTCACCTAGGCTGTCTGGCCAAGTGGCAGCCTGCTCTGGAAGCAGTGTGGCTCCTGCAGTGCATGGGCTAGGGGTTTCATTGGGTGAGCTGTTCATCTGGATCCTGTTCATCTTCCCTTCAAATAAGGGAATCTGAGGAGTTTGTCTCTGATTTCTCCAGTGACACCAAGTTATGTAAACACTCTTGCTGCCGTTAACAGCTCACCATTTTTGCTGTTTGAAACATAATCAGTTTGTATAACAATATGGACTGATTTGGGTATCCAGTCCAACACTCCCTGATTGCCTGCTGTCTAAACATTTTATTGCTGTAAATTTATGGGGACTCTGCTGGCCTCTCTGAAAGACCTCTCAGAATCACAGCAGTTTATAATGATACCACAATGCAATTCAGCATTTCCAAGAATTACTTTTGTTTTCTTTAGAACGGAAAGGGTTGGGTTTTTTTTTTTAAGGCTGTTTTTTTTTTCTGTTTCTGACCAAACAGAAATATTTCTAGTTATTGTATTTTAAAATAAGCATTCTCTTTTTTTTTTTGTGTTTTGTTTTCTTTCCCCTAAGTGTTGGCCTGAACCTCTGACTTCAGCAGGAGCCTGGGAAGGATGTCTGAGTACCTTGTTGAAAAGACTGCAAGCATCCTGCTCAGAGCTACATGAGTGCCCAGCTGGGTCCTGCCACCGTGCCTCAGAACCCAGCCTCAGACACTGGGGAATGTATAGCCTGGCAAACCTGAGCACAGAGGAAACTATCAAACATTCAGAGCAATTGTTGACAATTTCCAGTCACCACTAATTGCTTGGGGCTTTCTTGGACCCCTGCCACATCTATACCTTTGTGTCCTTAATCACTATGCACCCTTTGGATATTATGTCACACCTGGGACATAGGATAATTTATCACTTGCAGACGGATTAGCATCACAGCTCGCTTAGATAAATTTTACTTTAGCCTCAGTCCCAGAGGCCCTTCTTTTATAGCACAGTTTTATCCATTAAAATTATGACTTCCAAAATTCTGTTGTATTTTATGGCTTCCATGAGATATTTATGACTGTTACTGTTTAAGTGGACATTTCTAGAGATTTACTGCAGAAATAATTCAGGCAAATAGCTCAGAAGAGGTACTGCCAATAGCTTACAGTTTAGGTTTGGTGTTGTTTAAAGACATGCTGTTTCCAGTGTGCACGTAAGTATGGAGTCTTAATACATAACACTGAAACGCTGCTGAATATGTATTCAAAAAGCCCTTACCATATGGACTACTTCTAGACAAAATCCAAACACTGAGTTTTAAACTTCCAAACTCCCTCCTTCCCCAAAGCTGTTCATATTCCTCGTTTTTCTGCAAAATGTGAGACAAAAGCAGAGGCCAATTAGAAAGAACTTGTAGAGTCAGGCACTTCCACCAGCTCTGTGAGGGGGGACGTATGAGAGGTGTTTCTCTTTTCCTAGTTGCTTAGTTTGGTCCTAATTGGGGTAATGCTATGGGTGGCCAGGGGCCCGAAGGACAGAGCTCAGGCTGCAGTTTGACAGAGCCAGTGAAGGCTTAACTTGCTGCAAGGGAAAAGTTGATCTCTGCCCCTTTGATCCTTTTAAGACTAGAACTGGTCCTCCATTTCATGCTATAGAAAGTCTGAGGATAAGAAAAATAGCCTCCAAGGCTATTCTCTGTGAGAAGTGACTGATGCTGTCAGGAAACTGCAATACACTTCCCAGCCTTTTTCTCCTTGAGGTGAGCATGAAGGCTTTTACAGCACTGCAGCAAAGGAGTAGGAAGCACTCTTGTTATCATGCCAGTGTCCACGCTTCCAACATGCTCTTATTTTAAAACCTTCAACATCCTGATGCCTTGGTTGGGCAGCTGAGGGGAACCCCATGGAAGGTCTCCAAACACCTCCATGTTAATAGCACAGCAGGTGACACAGGTACTGAGCTCAATGGGGCACAGAGCAGCAGATTTTTCACAGAGTGCCTCACTCCCACGGATTTTAGGTAAAAATAACACTTATCCAACTAGGCTTGTAATGCATACTTTGAATTAGAAATCAGATTCCTAAAGACTTCTGAAATTTGACATAAATTACTCTTCAAAAGATGCATCATCAATAATTTTCACTAATTAAGTTAATGTAATTCAAGACAAAAGACCAAATCCCTCTCTGCAGCATCACAATATTTCCCCAATGAGTCAACATGTATGTGTGAAAGTTATGGACATGGCCCTCACAAATGCTTAAAGTAACTGATTCCAAGAGCCTTCATCTGTTTGCAGGAGCAAATTCATAAGAAGTGACAGGAGGAAGACAGCCAAGTTTGGCTGTCAGTTAAAGGTAGCATGTCGTCATCTGTCTGAAACAGAGAAAAGTGTAACTGTGGGAAGGTAGCCTGATGCACATAGCCTCAGCAGCAGCTTACTAATGGCTCACTTTGGTCCTAGCATCCCTGTCTCTGTCAAGGAGCTGCAGAGTTGCTGCAGAAAGAGAAGGGTTTTAAATGAAAATAATGTGATTTAAGGCTGACATAGGTCTTGGGCTGACTTTTACACATGGCAAATTTCACCCTTCGAGTTTCTTTCCTCCCTTTTCCTCCCCTCTCTGCTCCCAAATATGCTCTTTTTCCCTTCACTGCTCTCCCCTGCTGAACTCACTCTATAGAGTTTTGTAACAGAACTGAAAAAAACAAGAAACAGACAGACTATTGTATGCTCAAACTCATGCAGAACTCTAAAACTAATCTTTGTTCTGGCAAATCTCATGCAGCATTGACTGCTTTGCTGGCTACTTCATTCATCATATGGAAAATGCATTTTAGTGACTACCAATTACAAGAGCCAAACAGTGGCTTTGTCAGTATTACATGGTAACCATTACCTTTGTAATTGCATAGTGACTGATGTTCAGTATGATGTAATGACAGGTTAAATAAATGCATACTAATTTGTCCTGCTAAAAGAAAGGAACGCCAGCACATTAACACAATTGCAAGTTATTTTATATGATTATACATGAAGTAAAGGTATACATTTATCATAAAAGTTGTGTGTAGCTGCTATGCTTCAACTTCTAAAAATTCTTTTTCACCTCTAGTATGTTTAAAGATGCATTATCTCTCTGCACCCTTGTTAATAGTGTTTGCAGAAGAAACATTTCAAAATGTGTGAGATACGTTGGTGTTGGAGTTGTTATAAGACCTGAAATAGGTTCTTTCTTTCTTTGGTAAAAGGTTGTCTTAGAAATTTTCCTTTATTCATTGAAAAGTCAGTTATTAAATATATTTCTATATCTACTTAGAACAGTGCAGGCCTAAGTTTCAGATAATATATGCTGCCATGTGTTAAAGAAAAAAATATTACAAAATTAGTGTGAGGTCAGTCATTTACAAAAATATGCCTCATATAGTTAAAGAAAAAGATTTCTGACAGACATCTTGATGTGAAAAATGTCAGTGAAATATAATTGGGAGGCTGGGATTTAATCTAAATGAAGTTTCATGGGTAGAGAAATAGAAGTAAAATTAATGGCACAAAAAGAAAAAAATAATTACTGCATCTGTGAGCACAACTTGGAGGTTTTTAATTCTGTGCAGAGAGCAATAACTCAGGAACCCAAACGAAGAGCAAAGAAGTTACCCTGAGCCAGAAAGACCAAGCAGTCACAAAACAGTTTCTCTCTGTATCCATATTTCAGTTTGGATATTTGGGTTAGTTTTCCTCTTAGGTCGTTGAAAGCCCAGATTTCCCAGCTCACAACCTGTAAATAATGCAAATGCTTCTACTACAGTATCAAAATTGCAGGAAGTGTCAGGGTTACCGTTGTCTTGCTTTGGATTTGGCAGGTCCAGAGGAGAAAAATTGGGCAATTTGAAAACTTTTGTGCCAGGAAAATCCATGTCTGAAATCTTTTAGATCCTTTCCCACACACAATTTCTTACTTTTTTCCCACATTTTAAATTCACCATCCCAATCTTCCTCTTCTCTCTAAAATTGATGTGTCTTTCCTCCTGGTCTTCAGATTACAGCTCTCCTAAGTGTTTTAACATTTCATTCTCTTACTATAGGATGTCTTCTCTTTCCTTGATATAGGCTGGTCTTGCTTAGCAATTCACAGACCTTTCATGCTACCAACAAGTTCTGGGGCAAGTTATAGTTTATAGAAGAAAAAGATCACTTTTCACTATGTGAAGAAATTCACAGTCATCTAGAATTGTAATTCAGATTTTAAGTGTTCAGTATGTAAATCTTCTGTAGGAATTTTCTCCCTGGCAAATACATTGATTTCTGGGACTGTTTCCACTGTTTGTGGCAATAATTTCAATAGCAGTTTTCTAACACAGGTGAGGTTTTGACTAGATACAATTCCTACACACACAGACAAAGAATGGCTCACACCCTGACAATGGTGGGAAGTCTTTCCTCTCTATCTGGAAGTCATCAATATCCCCATTTTGGCAGAAGGAGTGCCCAAACAGAGAAGTTATATTCCTGTTGAAGCCTCATCTTCTTATACCTCACACAGGTAGGCTTTATCATTTCAGGCCTAGATATGTAAAAGTGAGGAGACTAAATGTGGTTTTATGCCAAATTAAGGAACAGAAGTCATAGAAAAAAAATGCAAAAGCATTCTGTCTGTGTTTCTTGTCTGCATGGCAAGAGGCCAAACACAATGAAGTTAAATTCTTTGGAAAGTGCCAAACTGCTCCTGTTGCACAGAAGGGCTTGTGCTGTGGGGCATCTAAGTACATCTGCAGGACAAACTGTGTGAAAGCAGCATCCATCAGGCTGGCCTGTGGAGGGGTAGCTCCAGTGGGATCAATCTTCTGGTACCACCTCTGCTGCTACTGTGATGCAGAAAAACTGTCTTTACACACAGGAGTAAGACATAGCACTGACTCTGATAGAAATGTAGTGGGGAGCAGGGAGAGAACAGAGCCCAGGAGGCAGAGGACCAAGGAGGAGCAGCTGCCCATGTAAAAAGGTGGATATCACATCATCATCCTGTGGTTTCTATTCCTAACTTCTTACACTGATTTCTTAAAATTAGAAAATTACTCTGCCCTGTCATACTGGGTACAGAAATATCGTTTCGTGCATCTTTATGAAAACTCATGGACTTGGGGAATTTTGTCAATTGTATATATTCTCTCAGCTGTCTTTGACTAAAACACAAAGGATGCAGTAAAATGTAATAACATCTGAAGGATGTTATTTTTTTGATTAATAATTCCCAGCAAGATTATATTCTTGTGCAGAAGGAATCAGTTGCTCCTTCTTTCCAAGCGTGTGTTAGGTGCTAGAAGCTGTGAGGAAGTTAGAGAATCTAGGTTTCAGTTACAGAACAACAGTATTATATGAGCAATATTAAATTGTCTTTTCTGCTAAGGCTTCAGAACAGATTGCACAGTACCTTCCATATGCAGACGTGGCAATTATTAAGGTATCATTACAACATAAATACATGATCGATCTGTCCTCCAAACTGGGAGTTTAATTTAGTGAAATTAAACTGTTACCAGGGAGGAGCAATTGCTAGATCGACACACCATCTTAACAGATTCTACTAGCTCTGTAAGGCTGCATAATTGCATCCAGTCATTCAGCAATACTTTTTTCTCTAACTTCAGGTTACTGTCATGCAATTATGATATAATTGCAGAGTTATTTCACCTTATAAAAGAAAGTCAACCACAAAGATTCTGAGTTTGCTTCACAGGCCCTGTTTAGCTTTAAGCAGAAGTATAATCGTAGACAAAGTCACTGTGGCTTTCCTTGGACTTGATGCTAAGCAGGTCTGGGGCAAAACAATGTGCAATGTGCCAAATTTCTAAACTGCCTTTGAGTCTAAATACAGAAATTCAGCCTAATTTTCGAGTTTTAGCTTACTTGAATGCATTGATCTCCATATACAGATGCAAGCACAATTTGGTCAATTTCCAGTTATAAAAACCAGGAGATGATTTTTCTGGATAACTAAAAAAAAGAAATGAGAAAAAAGCAGCACTAGAAAGTCCATAGTTTTGACTATCCATGTATATGTATGTGTGCATTTCTAAATTTAACTACATTTCTATTTAAATTTCTTCATTGTTGAAACAAAATGTGTATAAATTACAGAGGGCAAGTATCCCCAAACATGCTACTGGCTCTGTGAGTGTTGCAAATGCCATTTTCCAGGAAGTGCACAATGCCTGAAGATGCTCAGAGACCACAGTGATTGTGGTGCTGCAAGGTGCTTAGGGTTCAGTAACTGGAGTGTTGGGCTCCACTGTTCTTTTGAACCAGTTTTACTTTGTCTGCAAGGAATTGAACCAAGTGTTTTTTGTTATGTTTGTGTTGCGTTAGCAGCAGAGTTTGAGGTGCTCTCTCTGTCCCTGGAGTAAAGAAGGCACAGGCAGCTGCATGCCAAGATATCTCCCACCGTCTACCAGTGATGGGAGGGCTTTCCGTCTGCAGAACTGGGAGGTAATTCTACCTGCACGCAAGAGCAGGCATGGGAAGCACGTTGTGTTAAATTAGACTTGCAGGTTTTTTGTTACATGGTATGAACTGCTGTTTGGGGAGACTGGCCTGAGAGAACCTGCAGTCTTCACTCTGGTATATTGGTGAGTGTGGGAGCCAGGGATGGTTTTGGTCAAAAGGGCAGAATGTTATCTCTCAGTTCTCACTCTCTCTTCCTGTCACTCCTTCCATATGCAGCAGTCACAGAAACAGATAACAGGAGCCCATACTCTCTTCCAACACAATAAAATCTCAACAGCCAATGGTTGCCCTTGCTACATCAACTTCATCCTCTTGTGTTGGAAGAACTGGAGCTGTGAAAGGTTATTTCTTAAATGCTGAAATGTCCAGTGTAATTTCTCTTTTTTTTCTTTGCCTCTTTTGGGCTCAATTCTCTGTGGATACAACTTTTCTCTAGTCTCTCAGCTTCCTTTGGGCTGAATTCTTCTGGGATCCTCCCTTGTGGGGAGTTCTACTTATCTCAGCCCTTATGATTCGAAGAAAACTCCCGAGCTCGTTAGAATCTTGTTTCTCGTGTTTATTGAAGGATCCTTACAAAACTTAACAGGTCTCTCTAGGCTGGTTACAAGGTTAATCTTTGCAATCTGGCACATTTCTTTCTTCTGATGGTACAAACAAGGCCTTGTGGCACACTTCATGTCTGATACACAAAATGGCCCTGAACTGTGCAGTTCTTTTATCTTTATACCTATTTTTACCCAATTAACAATAGACACGTATATTATTTTTCTTAATGACCCAATGACCCATTACCTCTGTGATGCACTGCAGCATTTTCTATCCAATTACTAACTACTACCCAAAAACCTCTAGGAGAAGAACATGAAGAAGAAAGAAGAAAGGACAAGGGACAACACCCTAAATCTTGTCTCCTGTTCTCTAAACTATTTTTTTCACCCAGTGATTTAAGAAACTTTCTAATCTACACACCTACACTTTTAGCTTTTTTCATCTAACTTTATAATTTGTTTTCATGTATCACCATGAAAACATGGTCATGAATTTCATATTATATGAAATTCAGTGTTTTCTTGAATCTTAGAACTAAAAACTAAAAACAAGGGCACACAGTCTGTATCTCAGACTCCAACATCCAGAACATATAAAAACCTTTCAGACCTAGCACATGGGTGCTGCAGGACTCACAGCCACCAATTGCTTGTGACTGAAGTAAGGATTGACTGGTAAGTAAATAAGTAAGCGAACACTGAATAGGGTACAAGAACACAAAGTCAGCCTGTCACAGCTATATGTGTGGGGAAATAGTTCAAATACATGAGAAATCTGAAATAATAATAAAAAGGACATTTTTTAACATCTATGTGACAATGAGTGATGAGATTTTGTGTATATATATATATATGTATATGAGTAGCACTCAGTTGCTCTATTTCAAAGACAGCTGCAGCCCCTTATATTTTTGTTTAAATGATGTATATACATAT